>NC_069509.1:39734679-40019679 GCF_027579735.1 Bombina bombina
GATTCCATCAGCCAATCAGAATTTTCCTACCTTAATTCCGATTGGCTGATAGAATCCTATCAGCCAATCGGAATTCGAGGGACGCCATCTTGGATGACGTCCCTTAAAGGAACCGTCATTCGTCGGGAAGTCGTCGTCGGAAGAAGATGGGTCCGCGGTGGAGGTCTTCAAGATGGAGCTGGTCCTCATCGGATGAAGATAGAAGATGCCGCTTGGAAGAAGATGGTTGCCGGTCCGGATCTACTCTTCTTCCCGGATAGGATGAAGACTTTGGAGCCTCTTCTGGACTTCTTCAGCCGTCGGATGATGGATGTCTAGCCCCCGCTTGGGCTTATATGAAGATATCGGAGCCAGGACAGATCTGTGTGATACCCGGTGAGGTGAAGACAAGGTAGGAAGATCTTCAGGGGCTTAGTGTTAGGTTTATTTAAGGGGGGTTTGGGTTAGATTAGGGGTATGTGGGTGGTGGGTTGTAATGTTGGGGGGGGGGTATTGTATGTGTTTTTTTACAGGAAAAAGAGCTGAATTTCTTGGGGCATGCCCCGCAAAGGGCCCTGTTCAGGGCTGGTAAGGTAAAAGAGCTTTGAACTTTGGTAATTTAGAATAGGGTAGGGCATTTTTTATTTTGGGGGGGCTTTGTTATTTTATTAGGGGGCTTAGAGTAGGTGTAATTAGTTTAAAATTGTTGTAATATTTTTCTTATGTTTGTATATATTTTTTTATTTTTTTTAACTTAGTTCTTTTTTATTTTTTGTACTTTAGTTAGTTTATTTCATTGTAGTTATTTGTAGGTATTGTATTTAATTCATTTATTGATAGTGTAGTGTTAGGTTTAATTGTAGGTAATTGTAGGTATTTTATTTAATTTATTTATTGATAGTGTAGTGTTAGGTTTAATTGTAACTTAGGTTAGGATTTATTTTACAGGTAATTTTGTAATTATTTTAACTAGGTAGCTATTAAATAGCTATTGTACCTGGTTAAAATAAATACAAAGTTACCTGTAAAATAAATATTAATCCTAAAATAGCTATAATATAATTATAATTTATATTGTAGCTATATTAGGATTTATTTTACAGGTAAGTATTTAGCTTTAAATAGGAATAATTTATTTAATAAGAGTTAATTAATTTCGTTAGATTTAAATTATATTTAACTTAGGGGGGTGTTAGTGTTAGGGTTACACTTAGCTTTAGGGGTTAATACATTTATTAGAATAGCGGTGAGCTCCAGTCGGCAGATTAGGGGTTAATGTTTGAAGTTAGGTGTCGGCGATGTTAGGGAGGGCAGATTAGGGGTTAATACTATTTATTATAGGGTTAGTGAGGCGGATTAGGGGTTAATAACTTTATTATAATAGCGGTGCGGTCCGGTCGGCAGATAAGGGGTTAATAAGTGTAGGCAGGTGGAGGCGACGTTGTGGGCGGCAGATTAGGGGTTAATAAATATAATATAGGGGTCGGCGGTGTTAGGGACAGCAGATTAGGGGTACATAGGGATAATGTAAGTAGCGGCGGTTTACGGAGCGGCAGATTAGGGGTTAATAATAATATGCAGGGGTCAGCGATAGCGGGGGCGGCAGAATAGGGGTTAGTAAGTGTAAGGTTATGGGTGTTTAGACTCGGGGTACATGTTAGAGTGTTAGGTGCAGACGTAGGAAGTGTTTCCCCATAGCAAACAATGGGGCTGCGTTAGGAACTGAACGCGGCTTTTTTGCAGGTGTTAGGTTTTTTTTCAGCTCAAACAGCCCCATTGTTTCCTATGGGGGAATCGTGCACGAGCACGTTTTTGAAGCTAGCCGCTTCCGTAAGCAACTCTGGTATCGAGAGTTGCAGTGGCGTTAAATATGCTCTACGCTCCCTTTTTGGAGCCTAACGCAGCCATTCTGTGGACTCTCAATACCAGAGTTATTTTAAAGGTGCGGCCAGAAAAAAGCCAGCGTTAGCTACGCGGGTCGTTACCGACAAAACTCTAAATCTAGCCGTAAGTGTGGTAAGGCATATGTGAATATGCACCCACTGTAACCTTAGAGTTATTGTTGTAGTGTGGGAAAAACACCTAGTTTAGGGTTGGATTTCAAGTGGAGCACAATTTTGCACTAGCGTTCCAGCATTACATCCGTTAGACATAAGTTTTTTGCGCTCTGCGGTTTGCATTCGTATTACGAGTTGAAAATTAAAGGTTTGTGCTAGAGCGCACACACACACACACTTGCGATAAACGATAGACTATGCAAGGTCGCAAACGTATAATCACATTCCCCCATAGACTCTAATGGAGCTGCAATAAAAAAAAAAAATACCCAAGTCTCGCAAACCTGATCACGGTTAGTTAAAAACACAAATAAAGAGGCTTATATATATAATGTACATTCTAATGTTCTGAACATAGCAGAATTTGTTCTATATTTTGTTAAATATATATTCTGATATACTGTATATCTGATGGAATTTTGGTTAAAAATATATTTATACCTATATATAGTTGATTTATATATATATATATATATATATATATATATATATATATATATATATATAGATACATAAAGAAATATCTATTTAACAATACATAGAACATATTCCCCAAATTTGCACCCCAATTCTGTTACAAATATGGCAGCCAAGGGGAGATAACATCTCTACCTCTGGTACATATGTGTTATTAATTTGTTTGCACTTCTGGCAGCCAGAGGGGTAAAATAACTGTTTGTGTAAACAGCAGCCAAGGGGAAAATAAACTGCTGAGCAGTTGTGAATTAAAAAAAATATACCGAAAAGCATAGGACAGAGTTTGGCAGAGTTTAAGATAGAGACTAAGGGCCCGTTGATCTAAAGTTCTCCTCTCAGGCGACATGATCTAAGTAGCATTGCCAGTATGGCGAGGTCTCCCTAAGCATTATAGAAACACACGTTGAGAGATGTGTGTAGCCCTCTGCAGAATTCTGTATGTGAAGGAGAGACTCCTATGTTACATTATAAGGTGTAAAAAATGAAAAGTTTTTGTGTGATTTCTCTCCATGGCAAATCCCAACCTACAACCGTAAAGCCCCTAAGGTCTATTTTTCTTTTCTGAATGACCTTTATTAACCCTATCTATATAAATGGTGGAACATTGTAATTTTTTTATTTTCCTGCTATTTATTGCTATTATTTTCAGTTCCAGTGCACAAACCAAACCTGATCTGTTTATTTTCTTCTTGCAACTGGAACTGAAGCCAAATTTAAAAACGATATTAAAAATATTAAGGTATTATAAATATATATTTAAATAACGTGGTAGTATAATATTAAACAACTTTAAAGTAAAAAGCTTTTTATTGTCTTAAATTTGACTAAAGAATTATTAGAAAACAAATCCGGCTACTACATATAAGGTAAATTCAAATGAGCAATACTGATCTTCAAATGCTTTTAATTTCTGAATGTATATACAAATAGCGGTTGTAATTTGCACTTTAGCTGGGATCGAGGGGTGCTATAAACCCTAAAAGCAAATTCGTTTGGTACGTTTTGAGTTATTAAGATGTAATATTTTTTTATTATGGATAAATGTGGATTTTAGAACATGGGATGTGGGTAGTATTCATGGGATAATGTATTCATAAGTTTTATTTCATAAAAAAAAAAAATAATAATTTAAAAAAAAATCAAGTTTCAGAATAGAATTTGTTTGATGTTGTGTGCAATAAAATTAATTTAGTGAGTATTTACAGATGCCATTTTCAATAACAGAGCAGAATAACTTTTATATCACATTTGCAAGTTATATTGATTTTTGGAAGTTATGCCGATTTTGAAAATCTATGAAATTCTAATTTGATTTCAGTTTATTTGCGATACATTGTTTTGGGTACTGGCTTGGTGTGAGCAGAGCAGAACGGACACGAGCAATAGTCCATAAATGAACCTAGTTAGTAAATGTGAAATTAGAAGCAGATTTATTTATTCTATGAAACTTAAAGGGATATAAAACCCAATTTTTTTCTTTAATGATTCAGATACAGCAGCAATTTTAAATAACTTTCTAGTTTACTTCAATTATCTATTTTTTATTGTTCTTTTAGTATCTTTTGTTGAAAAGCAAGGACGTATGCTTAGGAGCCGGCCCATTTCTGGAACACTATATGGCAGCAGATTTGCAAGAATGATATTATTTGTAAGAGCACTATATGGCAGCACTATTTCCTGTCATGTAGTGCACCAGATGCTACCTAGGTATCTCTTCAACACAGAATATCATGGGAACAAAACAAATTTGATAATAGAAATTAATTGGAAACTTCTTAAAAATTGTACGTTCTGCCTGAATCACAAAATAAAATGTTTGGGTTTCATATCCCTTTAAAGCATTTTAGCCTACAAAATCTCTTACTTAAAATAAAAAACGTAGAAGTTTGAGAATTACAATAGTTAATTGGATAATTACATTTGAGTTTTGTGATTGGTTTAAAGGGACATGAATATCTAAATTAAACATACGGCATGCAATTTTAAGAGACTTTTCAATTTACTGTTATCAATTTTACTTTGTTCTTTTGGCATACTTTGTTGACAAGGAATTGGCCGGTGATTGGTGGCTACACGCATATGCATCTTTTCACAATCTCACCAGATGTGCTCAGCTAGCTCACAGCAGTGCATTTTGAGCTATAACTATGTGTTTAACCCCATTTCTGCGTTATATGCAGATAATAGTACAATAACATGATGTTGTAACATGTTAGAGCATTTTCTTTTTCACTTTTATATCCCTTTAAATATAAAGACACACATATTTTGAAGATAGTTTGCATAATGAACGCATTTGTTAACACATTTCACCAGTGACTATGATGAACTAAGAGTCTGCTTCTCTATGAGATGTCATTATAAAATGGAAAACTGAAAAACAATTGCTAAGCATCAATTGAATTGAGCACCTTTTTTGATAAAGGGACATTGTTCTGTAAAATTGGTTTCCCCTTAATGTGTTAACAATGACTTATTATACCAGCTGCAGAGTGTAAAATGTATATTATTTTTTGTATATGAAATATCTGTTTTCGTGATTGAGATCTCAATCCATTGTTCTCAAGAACATGCCTATATAAATGGCCTGGCCGTACAGAAATAGCAAACCTCATAATCCTATATATCTATCTCTCTATAAAATAAGGCCTCCTAATCTTATCTCTCTGTCTTTACACAATGGCCAATACTTAGAGAGTAAATGAAAAGTACTCATTTTGTCAGTACGAGTGGTGGTTTCAACTGTCAAAATAAAGGTAAAGGATGTCTTCAGAAACAACTTGATATACTCCAGCATGTAAAATGAATCACTGAGAACACTTTAAAGTAGAGAAAAAATTACAGTACAATGTCCCTTTAATTGAACAGAACAAGAACAGAACTGTCACTCAGGGCAACGGAATATTAGATACTGCATTGAAATTGTGCTTTAGCTCTCTTATATAAGCTTATTACTACTATAAAGCACAAGTATATTGACACTTTGGGGTAGATTTAACAAATGGCGGGTGGACATGATTCGCTGTAGCGAACCATGTCTGCCTGACATCAATAAATGCCAACACATATGCTGTCAGCATTTATCATTGCACAAGCATTTCTTGTGAAATGATTGTGCAATTGACACCCCCTGTTCTGTTATATTTTACCTAAATGTATTATATCTGATCTATCATATAATTTGAAATTAATTTTTATCAGTTGTTGTCCAAGTGATTTTGTTGGAACAGGTTGACAATGCTTTACATTTTTTGTGTGACTGAGCAAGATTAGACTGTTAAATGTATTAACTAAAACTATAGATGACTATGAAGTCTGGACTAAAATGGATAATTAAGTGTTTCAGTTGTTTACGTAAAACTAAATACAAAAAATACACATACTGATTTGTTAAAAGGAATTAAATTATCACACGTATTTAATATAAAATATTCTAAAAAGCTTTTTTTTTGTACAGGTAAGAAAAAATGTAATGAACTATATTTGTCTAATTAGTTACAAGTACTGCAGGGAGTCGCATTCTATATGAAAGAGAGATACAGAAATAATTCTGCTCACAAGGCAGGTTTTTGTAGTGTTAGGGACAGTTAATATTGGGACACCTTGTAAGCTGGTGACTGAATCAGCAGAGTATGGCCGTATTGTGTGACTAAAATTCCAGTTTTCTTATAAAAGCATAGGCGATTTTTATGCTAGAAATTATTTTCTGGATTTAAGATTGTTTTGGTCTTTACTCATAGGTGGAAGTGCGCTAATACCACCTGTTTGATGCAACAGTCTGGTCTCATTGGCAGCTTTACCAAACATGTAGTTAAATTTATTTTTTTTGTTATGTGCACTTACCAAACGTTGTGTTTTTTGATTGATAGATAGGCACATATACATATACAGTATATATATATATACACACACACATATTTATTTACACAGAACCAACAGAAGAAAACATATTTCTAGACTTTAGTGTAACATATACACAGTCATACACATAATTATGAGTGGTGCACTACTTTACAAGAACAGGTTACATCTGTTTGATTTTTCACTACTAAAGTTACTTAATACACAAATAGATCCAAAAAATTATTCCTACAGTCATTTTTAACTTACTACAAAATACAATGAAAACCACAAGTTTGCAAGCAGAGAAGTAATCATTTGAATGTTATATTTGTAACTGCTATACACAGTATCACTGATTTATCAGCACTTAGTTGCTCTATTTGTCTGGTGTAGTCTCAGTATTTTTATAATTTAAGCTAATGAACAGTCTGGACACAGAAGGTCAGTTAGTGCATGAGATCAGTCAGTGCATGAGGTCAGTCAGTGTATGAGCTGGGTAATACAAAGAGGACTCACTACTTACCTGAATATTTGGGTTGCTGTTTGTGGTGGGGGTTCATCAGGTTATGTGTGCGGGAGATGTGCAGGAAGCCGTATGTGACTGTCAGGAAGTCAATGAGAAGACAAAAAGCAGTGACAGCCTGTAACAACGCCTTACCTACTCACCAACACACACACGTCTCTGTATACTAAACATCACTGATGTTATGTAATGGGACTCAGGTCAGGCATTCATTTATTTAGCAGTTCCTAGGTGACCATCCTGTATTATAAGGATATGATAAAATGAATGAGCGAACTGAAGCAGAAAAAAAGTCTCTAACCAAATTCAGTGAAACAGTAGGATTAACAGAATATTATATATGCATTATATATCCATGGAATATATCAGTAATTAAGCAGTAAAATATCGCCATAAAAAAAAGAATGGTTTAGAAGCATATAGCAGACTTTTTTTTTTAGGATATTCTGCATTGTTTTGCCGTCCATGAGCATGTCAAACTGTCCCCTTTGACTGTTAGGGACAAATGTAATTGATATAAAAGGGTGCTTGCACTGATCAAGCAATCACTGTGGAGCATGTTACAGGATATAAATGTGCTATAAATAAGGATAACATTTAAAATATGACTTAAAACCTGGAGTAAGAGACAGTTCTGAGCTAACAGTCCCACTAAAGATACAATTTAAGGGACAATGTACTGTAAAGCTAATGTAAGCGCGGGCAACAATGACCAATATTACTTGACCACGCTTCCATTAGCGTGCAACTTTGATATTACAAGTTCATGGTAAAGCGTGTAAACCATAAAAGAGTTAGAGTTGTCAAACTTCACTTCAGTGCAGAATAAAAGTTTAATTGATTTAGTGCTAATTTGCATTGGTATTGCAAGTTGAAAGTTATAGTTTGCACTTGAGTGCTGCGAAACTGCGCTACAATATTTAAAGGATACTGAACCCACATTTTTTCTTTCCTGATTCAGATAGAGAATGCAATTTTAAGCAACTTTCTAATTTACTCCTATTATCAAATTTTCTTCATTCTCTTGGTATCTTTATTTTGAAAAGCAAGAATGTAAGTTTAGATGCTGGCCCATTTTTGGTGAACAACCTGGGTTGTTCTTGCTGATTGGTGAATTAATTTAATTGACCAATAAACAAGTGCTGTCCAGTGTACTGAACAGTGTGCCTTTTTCAAATAAAGATAGCAAGAGAACAAAGAAAAATGATAATAGGAGAAAATTAGAAAGTTGCTTAAAATTGCATGCTCTATCTGAATCACAAAAGAAAAAAAATTGTGTTCAGTGTCCCTTTAGCACTACTTCAGATCGAAAGTAAACTGTAAGGAATAAAAAGAAAAGTTGCACAAAACACATTAAAATAAAGTATTACACTAGACATATAATATTATTATTAATTAAACAGTTGTAAAAGGGTTAAAAGATATGGTATATGGCAAAGTGTTTGATAGGAAAGGGCTCCAATGTGTGTATATGTATGAACTCCGAAGACACAACCATCCCGTCCACAGAACTAGCCAAGCAGGTCATAAGAGTATGCACACCAGCTGGAGATGATTGTCAAATGGGACTGGAAGACATCAAAACAAAGTTCTTTGTTTAACCCTTTGAGTGCTAAGCACTTTCCCACCTGGGTGGTAAGCCGATTTGAGGTTTTTTTTTAAAAAATATATATATATATATTTTTTTTTTTACTTTTTTTTCCAGATCCCAAGACTTATACCAATGGAAAGGTTAGGTGATTACCTTTCCAACTGTGGGTCTTGGGGGTCTGTAGCTGCTTAGATGCCTGAGATACAGGCTTCTAAGCAGCATGTCCCCTTTCCCTATACTTATTGTGATTTTTCAATAAAGTCACGTCATTGCACGTGACGTCACTGTGCACAATGTGAAGCCCCGGCGATGCCTGCCACAGGCCAGATCAACGGGGTAGGAGCCCCCAGATCTCCCTCAAGGTGGGAGAGTGCTAGCGACGGCACTGAGCCGTCGTTAGCACCTGACTGAGACAATTTGCGACGGCTCAGACCCGCCGTTAGCACTCAAGGGGTTAATGTATATGTATGCAAGTATGTATATGTCTAAATATGTGTAATATATGTATATAGCTGCTCGGCCGCAAAATATCCCTAAACAGCGGATATATAATGAAAATACAAACCCTGAGGGTAGCAGGTCCCACTAGGTCCCTGAATAATATTGCAGTCCTTCCACAGATACATACTCCTGTCTTTATGAAGTAAATAAGAAAGGACTTACCATCCAGGGTCTTCTGCTGTGGAGCAGTAACAGCAGATCCAGGTCTGTGAGCCTCATCCGACCGATGACAGTGACCTGAAGATACAAGAAAAACAGAGTAACCAACCCTGGTTTTCTATATCAGGGGTAGCATACATTGTTGGAGTTAAAGTAAGGACTACCTCACCGGCCTCCAACTGCTAATATCCACCATTACTCTTACTAAAGAGGATTACATGGACACAGCATTGCCCCAATCCTTGCTTGCAGGGAAAAGTACCCATTAAAGGATTAAATACTTGATTTTCATCAGACACCATCTACGCATATCCTCCTGATGTACAAGGCAAAGAATGACTGGGGATTATGGGTAATGGGAGTTACACTTAATGGGAAACTGAACCCAAATTTTTTCTTTCGTGATTCAGATAGATTATGCAATTTTAAGCAACTTTCTTATTTACTCCTATTATCAATTTTTCTTCATTCTTTTGCTGTCTTTATTTGAAAAAGAAGGCATCTAAGCTAAGGAGCCTGCAAATTTTTGGTTCAGTATACGGACAGCACTTGCTTATTGGTGGGTGAATTTATCCCCCAATCAGCAAGAACAACCCAGGTTGTTCACCAAAAATGGGCCGGCATCTAAACTTATATTTTTGCTTTTCAAATAAAGATACCAAGAGAATGAAGAAAATTTGATAATAGGAGTAAATTAGAAAGTTGTTTAAAATTGCATGCAACTAATAAATCAGGCTTGTGGACATATACACAGGTAGACTTCTCAGCGCTATGCATAAATCATGTGAAAGGTTGTACACTTGTGTGAAAACCATATGCAATAACTTCTTTGCAAGAGAACCACATTAAAGTAGCATTTATTCAGGCTTGTTTTGCTTTTTTTGGTACAGGTATATGTAACTGATGTTGCAGGGTCACATATGCATGTAGGTACATTTCTGAGAGTGCCACTGACTTGGCTCTGCTTGCTTCATTGTATACAATAGAGTTCTTCAGCAAATAGATGCAGAATTTGTATATCGCGATTGGTTCAGACCTGTGCATCCGAGATACATTATACGTTATTTGAATATCAACTCTAGACACTAGAGCTGCCTGAGGTGGGAAATGATTAGCCCACATTGTTTTCTGCAACAATAAACATGTGGGGGGGGGGGGTATCGCATAAGTAAATAACACCTGTCTTGTTTACACCATTATGCATGATGTTTGCATAGCGGGTACCATATTTAATGATTTTCATGCATATTTGACACTACCCTTAATTTTGAATAGACCTGTACATACCGTATACACAGATATATATATTAGATTTCCTGACATTAGCATATCTGTAGCCCTCAAACACCATAACAAATAGGCATTTTACATATATTAGAAGGAAATCAGCTACAGTAATTATACATAATTTATCTAAATACAAAGCTATGAGCACCAGGCTCGGATACATAACACTTTATTTCTATATCCCACTGTGCAAACTGAATTTTATGAGCACACAGTTGCAGTGAATAAAATGCATACACAAGTATGAGGGGGTGATCTATTCCTTTTGTTAACAAATAGCATCTACACATTTATCCAAATTATAGAGTTAAGTGCGAGAAAAGGCTCAGAATTCGGTTATTTACAGTAGGATGTGGTTGTGGGTTAAACATATACAGGCTGTAAGAAGCCTTTAAAGAGCAAGGTTACTGTAGCACAGAGCAAGCTGCGGCTGGCCTACTGCAGAGAACACAGACTGTTATACATCAAATTCAGTTATTGCACCCTCAAAGCTTTAGAGTATTACAGTGGATTTTATAAAAACACGTTTTGCAGAGAGAATAATTCGCTTCTATAAGGAAAATATTTAGATGTCAGTAATTCCGTATCCTACTTTCAGAGGAGCTGCGTTTCTGACACTGCGGCCTGCAATACACTGAGAAGAGTACTGTAAAGTTGTACAAATTTTTTTTACACAAACTAAAAACCTAAATTGATAAATGAAAGGGGTTTGCTATGAAGCATCATGTGCTAAATTAGAAAATATCTTAACAATATTATAAGGATAAAGAATATATTCGTGCAGTAATAAAATGTTCGCCAGAGTTGGATCAATTTATTATTGTGCTAATGTTTGTAATGATGTTTTTACATCCCACATTGGGCTTAAACAAAAAATTCACTTAGCCATGTCCAACTCAGATGTGACAATGTACTGTGGCTCCTCAGTAAAATTTTACAAGCTGGAATTAGTGCAGTAAAAAAATGCTTTGATATAATTGAGTACTTTATTATAGCGATAGTATGTACCTATTTCTAGCTTCTAGAGCAGGGGACACACTATACAGTGTTCAAAGAATTTGTGAAACTAGGTTCCACAGAAGGAAAAATGCTTGGGTAGCACTATTAAGCCCAGATTAATGTGAGGGCAGAAAAAAGAAAAATTAATAAAACATAACCTTTATTGGTTCTTGTTAAAAGATGGGTGAATAACATACACTATTAAAATCCCTATCATGAGCAAGATGGTTATAATTTGTCTCTTTAAGTAATACTGTCTGACCTTGTTTAGTATTAGTATAGTAGAGACAATATAGTAATACCATAAATTGCTATATGTTTGATCAGTTATTGTGGCAACAATAATATTCACTATAAAATTAAAGGCTTAATGGCACAGGGCTGTGGGTTCACTAATCAAAAGTGTGGGTTCTTTCTTGTAACCTGAAACAAACTCTGTTACTTATAATAATAGTGTATTGAACTTTAGAATTGCTCTATCAATGCCAGTTATCACAGCTGTTATATTTGCCTTAGCAAGGATATCAATTGAAAATATCCCAATAAAGGGATATAAAAGAGCGCTGATGTTTGAAAAGGAAAACAATATACAATGTAAAACCAAATATTGTACTTTTGATATAGTAGATCAGGTCTACCGTGTTAGTCCTGTTTACTGTCCATATGCTGGTGGTAAATAAGGAATAAAGATGTCCTCTTGAAAGGAATAATGAATCAGGCTGCTCCTCTTGATCCCAGAGAGTGTGGAACAACTGTTGAAGAAGAATAGAGAGAGGGCGCCACAATAGCGTGATATCGTCTGGAATGCAGGTACAGAAAAAAGTAGGTATTATGCTTACCAGATGGTGTGGCACTGTACTGTGACCAGTGCAAGAGAGCAGGCTAGCACTTAACAGTGGCTAGTACACTGTAGGAGCCAGGCTCCAAAGGCACTTGTCCTAGTTGCAACTTGGTGTTTGACTCCTGTTGTCTGGACTTCGGGTGCTGCAAAGGAGTAATCTTATGTGTGTTGTTCAGTTGGTATGGATGAACCACAACACAGACAACTTCAAATAAAAATGACTTTTAATACTTTATGACGCGTTTCTCAACCTACAAGGGTTGTTTCATCAGATAAAAAAGTGAATGTCATCATTAACAATTGTTAGCAATTTATACACATTTGTGTATCAAAAGAGGAAGTTGTCATCAGATATGTGATCCAATAGAAAAACATTTGTGTGCATTCAGCTGTGGAACCAGCACAGGATCCCAGCTGTTACAATTTAAATTTTTTTACTAATTAGCAAGGTTGAAATATAATGTGTATATATGTGGGAATCTAAGCTTTTAACCTGTTAGTTGCAAAATGAAAATAAGTGAAATAAAGCAATCTTGTCACTTTGTGTTTACTGCCATTTGTTACATATATAACCTCACTAGATTGTTTGTTATAATAGATGCTATTCTTTTGCATTTAAAAGAGAATATATTTGGTTAAAAAGGTTGACAGATAAAAAGTGTGTATGTGGGAAGTAAAGTAATTCAAAATGAAATTTTGAATGGGAGAATGAGTTTTAAACCTGTTGTTTGTATTTAAGCAATTGAAAAAAGTTAAATTCTTATAGAAGATGGAAGCTTGTATAGATTGTCACTTTGTTTGCTTTCATGGTTATTGTATAAACACGTGTTAATTTGTGTGGTGAACACTATTCTTTTTAAATAATATATATATATTTATTTATTTATAAAAAGAAAAAAATAAATAATATAATTCATTGGATAATCAGAATCTAGATAGGAATCAGAACTTCTAACCTGTTGTTTGCATTGTGAATATGAAAATTGAAGATTTTTATTTTGTATTGGAAATAGCTATTTGTATAGCCCCGAAGTGATTAGTTATAATGGGTTGATGCATGTTTGAACTCAATAAAATATTTTAATAGAATGAACATTCTAAAATCTAAAAAAGATATGTTTGTACATTGGGATGCCTATACAAAAAATAAATAGTTCAATGAACAGAAAAGTTTATATGTATGCATATCCCTTGTAAAATAACTGTGTGTGTGTGCTTATATATATATACATATTGTACATGTGTGTATACACACACATATATATATGTGCGTGTGTGTATACAGATGTGTGTGTGTGTGTGTGTCTGTGTATATATGTACTGTATATATATGTGTATGTGTGTGTGTGTGTATGTGTATATATATACGCACGTGCGTGTGTATACACATATGTGCGTGTGTGTGTGTATATATATATATATATATATATATATATATAGTGAAATATGGAATAATAGAAAACTTACAATCAGTACCTGGTTTCACTCTTTTCACATCAAGTAGATGTGACAAAAGAAAGGACAATAATAATACCATTTGGGAGTGTTGTTTTACCCTATTTTTCAATAGTGTGTCTGACTTGTGGATGTTGTAGAATGTATTGGTATTTTATATCGGACAAAATAACGGCTGTAAATATCTATCAATTGAAGGCTGCTAGATCCAGGTTGGCATTCAACCCTTGGGGATGAAGGGTCTTCAGTCGATAGATCCAGTATGTTTCACGCTGTCTGAGTCTAGTAAGTCTATTGTAGTCAGGACTCTTTGGAATAAAATCAATGGGAATGTATGTGAAAATGTATGGATTTCCATTGTGTTTGGTTAGACAGTGATTCGGTATGCTGTGTTTAATTTTATTTTTTCTACAATTTTTAGTTGCGGTGATGTTCACCCCATCTGTTTCTCAGTTTTCTGGAGGTGCGGCCTACATATTGGAGGCCGCATATACACTCCATAAGATAAACGGTGAAAGATGAGTTACAGTTGAAAAAAATAGGAATTTGGAAACACTCGCCAGTGATAGTCGATTTGATGTTGATGAAATCTTGGTACCTTGTGAATTATATATATAAAAATAAGTAAGGGGTGGTTGTTCTGGGTATATGTATGTTTGTGTGTTAAATTTACTCAGAACAATTGTTTCCATTGATTTATTTATTATGGTCCCAATAGTGTGTTTTCAATAATTTATACATATAATTCATAGTTATTTCAACTTAGTAATGTTGTTAATTATTAATATTAACAATATTGCCCCAAATAATAATTATTTGATAGTTCTCCAATCTAGATTTTTCTCTTGAATTTATATATCAAATACTATTAGCTCTGAAATGTCTTCTATTATTGGCAGTCCTATAATTTGCCACACTTATTCTCCAAAATTACCTTGAGCATTTGTTGCTCTTCCGTGTAAGCTATTGTGGCTTGTCACATGCTACCAACTTGATTGCGCAACTAAGTTGCTTTGTATTTCGGGCTTCCGTTTATATATCTCCTCTTATATTTTCAGGCTATAGTATGTTGCCAATTGCTCTTCCATGTAAGCTATTGTAGCTTATCATATACTACCAATCTGACTGCGTAACTTGGTTGCTTTGTATTGTTAAGCTTCCAATTTTATATCGTCTTTTGTATTTTCAGGCTATAATATGCTGCCAATTCTTGGCTATAGAGGCTTAGAATATTAACAATTTCTATTTTTAACCTAAGATTATCTTAATCATTCGAATTGTTACATACATACACATTGTATTGTTGGCTTTTGTAAATTCATAAATACTGATCGCCTTGTGTAATAGCTTTGCAATTTAGTAATTTAACCCTTGACCCAGCTCTGCACATTTGCAGTTAACCCGCCACCCAATTGTCTAAAACTGTTGTGATATCAGATGTTATTTTGGGTAACGGATCTTGTGTGTTGTAACGGTATGCCCTTACTAGCCCATATGACTGGGCGATAACTAATAAATTAGCAACAATTGTTAAGAAACCTAAATTGCTCTATTTTTAAAATCACAATTGGGACCCCATCGTCCCGTGCAACCCCTCTCTTCCATGGGACGATTGGGTCCCAATTGTGATTTTAAAAATATCAGAGCAATTTAGGTTTCTTAACAATTGTTGCTAATTTATTAAATTAAAGAGAAAAATCTCGATTGGAATTATTATTTGGGGAAATATTGTTAATATTAATAATTAACAAC
Organism: Bombina bombina; assembly: GCF_027579735.1. Taxonomy (NCBI): domain Eukaryota; kingdom Metazoa; phylum Chordata; class Amphibia; order Anura; family Bombinatoridae; genus Bombina; species Bombina bombina. The sequence goes on from NC_069509.1 coordinate 39,750,144, forward strand.
ATTACTAAGTTGAAATAACTATGAATTATATGTATAAATTATTGAAAACACACTATTAGGACCATAATAAATAAATCAATGGAAACAATTGTTCTGAGTAAATTTAACACACAAACATACATATACCCAGAACAACCACCCCTTACTTATTTTTATATATAGTTCACAAGGTACCAAGATTACATCAAAATTGATATCCTTGCTAAGGCAAATATAACAGCTGTGATAAATGGCATTGATAGAGCAATTCTAAAATTCAATACACTATTATTATAAGCAACAGAGTTTGTTTCAGGTTACAAGAAAGAACCCACACTTTTGATTAGTGAACCCACAGCCCTGTGCCATTAAGCCTTTAATTTTATAGTGAATATTATTATTGCCACAATAACTGATCAAACATATAGCAATTTACGTTATTACTATATTGTCTCTACTATACTAATACTAAACAAGGTCAGACAGTATTACTTAGAGACTAATTCACAAATTATAACCATCTTGCTCATGATAGGGATTTTAATAGTGTATGTTATTCACCCATCTTTTAACAAGAACCAATAAAGGTTATGTTTTATTCATTTTTCTGCCCTCACATTAGTCTGGGCTTAAGAGTGCTACCCAAGCATTTTTCCTTCTGTGGAACCTAGTTTCACAAATTCTTTGGATAATTGAAATTAATGCCAGCACCACTCCTCTAACACAAAAAATACCACAAAACAGGGTAAACCTATACCTTTGAAACACAACGGAATACCAAGAGGAGCTTGCCTATATAGCGCCCTAGTCACTTCTGGTGTGGCTACACTATACAGTGTGAATGGAGAGTGGAAACGTTTGGTACAATGTGTGGAAAACTAAGGGAGCACATATCTAAAACAGTGGGCTATGCAGTAACAATCCATTTTCACTATTTTCTAACTATATAAAAACCAAACAAAATTAACAAAAAACATCCACACGACAAGTATTTGATTAAATATTTACGTTTGATTATCAGTTTATGTTTTACCCTGTTTTTATTTGTAGATATTGTATAGAGTCATCTTCCATTTTCATAATAAATATAATAAAAATCCAGCAAACTAAAGGTAATGGATCTTTAATTAAAATCTCAATAAAATTGCAAATAACAAACCTTTGATAAATAATGAAATATTTTAAAACATGTCTGAACTTGCTGCAGTAATCTGTAGACAAGAAACTTTGCTCCTAACTGCAGGTACCCAGAAGACCCAATATTACCACTGCCTGTGGGAGTAGCAGAGTGTACAAAGTGTTTTAGATTTGTGTTGCTGAATCAAACAACATAACATAAACCAGGGCTTGACAAACTTGGGAGCCAACCAGCAAAAAGTATCACTAGATAAACACTTTTTAGAAGCCAGGCACGGGTCTGTGCATACAGATATAGGTAGAATAATTTAAACATTAGGGGACAAAAAAAAATTGTAGGATATTGGACCTTGTGATTTATCAAGCTCTAGCATAAAACTGATTTCTTTAAGAACCTACACAGATCAAGATTCAATAAATGTTGTTATTATTAGCAGCTCAAACATAATTTTAGCAGTTGTATAAAAGTGTTTGTATACCATAAAAAAAGATTCACATAGAAAACAAATTTCAATGAAAATTTGTCGCATCAACAAATTGTGGTAAAAAATCAACACCATTGAGTTATTTATGTTAAAACATTAAATAAGCTTGAGTCTCGGAAAAACTGACACCATTCCCAAGATACAGCAAACAATTAGGTGATCAGATCCCTGGGCTTTTATCTCCATTCAACACCGATATTCAGGGTGGTATAGCTTCATTACATTTTCTGATCCCGCTTATTCAGTCATAACATTAGTTTGGGAGGTCCGTGTCCCATTTAGGTAAATGTCAGTCTTTATATAAAAACTTATGATTATGGCTAACTAAAATATGTGTCTTGGCATCGTAAGTCAGACAGTTATTCATAACCGTGTAAAAACAGTTTATGGGAGGGGAGAAGTTTCTGCTTTATGGCAAAGTTAATACAATTTGCACATCAAATAATTTATTAGTTGTTAGGTAACACAATGTCCCTGGTACGGAGGAACCAGGATATGGATGCAGGTCCTGATCTTGTAACTTTCATTCTCCTGTTCCATCTTCGGTTTCTAAACAGTATGAGATGTCCTGCTATAGTGCAAGTGTAGAAAAGGAAGATATATGGTCTTGTGGAAATGTCCCTGCACAAATCAATCACCAATGTAAAGTTGTCCAAGTTTTAGTTGCAAAAAAAAAAAAAAAATCAATCACACATTTTTAGAAAGAGACCATAAGACTGAGATGTTTTATCTTTCTTCCATCTTTCCTGGTGAAGGGATTTGGTAGCTGTTAGATCAGGACATGTGATGCTGGTACTGTGGTGGATTTTCCCTGTACTGGTATCACAAATTTATCATCCTCGCTATCTGCACATTCAATAACACCTGGGGAAAATCATTAAGAAAATTACGGAAATTAATAATAAATAAAAAGTTAGCTTTGTCTGGTATGTGTCATTTGTAGATATTCAAGTTTAGCAGGTATGTTATCTTTAGTTAGAAGTGGACTCCATAAAGGAAATGATCCCAACATTGTCCCATTGCATTAAAGGGACACTAAAGTCAAAATTTCATGATGCAGATAGAGCATGCAGTTTTAAGAGACTTTCCAAATTACTTTTATTATCAAATTTTGCACATTCTTTTTATATACAATTTTTTTGAGGTACTAACTCCTACTGAGCATGTGCACAAGTTCATAGGGTATATGTATACTAGTCAGTGATTGGCTTATGGCTGTCACATGATACAGGGGGCCGGCAAATGGGGAAACATACATTTGTCTGGAAAAAACACAATTTATGCTTACCTGATAAATTTATTTCTCTTGTGGTGTATCCAGTCCACGGATCATCCATTACTTGTGGGATATTCTCATTCCCAACAGGAAGTTGCAAGAGGACACCCACAGCAGAGCTGTAATATAGCTCCTCCCCTAACTGTCATAGCCAGTCATTCGACTGAAAACAAGCCGAGAAAGGAGGAGCCATAGGGTGCAGTGGTTACTGTAGTTTAAATTTAAAAATTACCTGCCTTAAAATGACAGGGCGGGCCGTGGACTGGATACACCACAAGAGAAATAAATTTATCAGGTAAGCATAAATTGTGTTTTCTCTTGTAAGGTGTATCCAGTCCACGGATCATCCATTACTTGTGGGATACCAATACCAAAGCTAAAGTACACGGATGAAGGGAGGGACAAGGCAGGAACTTAAATGGAAGGAACCACTGCCCGTAAAACCTCTCCCCCAAATATAGCCTCCGAAGAAGCAAAAGTATCAAATTTGTAAAATTTTGAAAAAATATGAAGCGAAGACCAAGTCGTCGTCTTGCAAATCTGATCAAAAGAAGCCTCATTTTAAAGGCCCAAGTGGAAGCCACAGCTCTAGTGGAATGAGCTGTAATCCTTTCAGGAGGCTGCTGTCCAGCAGTCTCATAGGCTAAGCGGATTAAGCTTCTTAGTCAAAAAGAAAAAGAGGTTGCCGAAGCCTTTTGACCTCTCCTCTGTCCAGAGTAGACAACAAACAAAGTAGATGTTTGACGAAAATCTTTAGTAGCTTGTAAGTAAAACTTTAAAGCACGGACCACGTCCAGATTGTGTAACACAAGGATGGAACAACAATCTCTTGATTTATATTCACGTTAGATACCACCTTAGGTAAGAACCCAGGTTTGGTACGCAGGACTACCTTATCCGTATGAAAAATCAGATAAGGAGAATCACATTGTAAGGCAGATAGCTCAGAGACTCAACGAGCCGAGGAAATAGCTACCAAAAAAGAACTTTCCAAGATAAAAGCTTGATATCTATGGAATGAAGAGGTTCAAACGAAACTCCTTGAAGAACCTTAAGAACCAAGTTTAAGCTCCATGGTGGAGCAACAGGTTTAAACACAGGCTTGATTCTAACTAAAGCCTGACAAAATGCCTGAACGTCTGGAACATCTGCCAGACGCTTAACTAGCTGACAATCCTTTTTCCAAACCTTCTTGGAGAAAAGATAATATCCTAGCAATCCTGACCTTACTCCATGAGTAACCCTTGGATTCACACCCATAAAGATATCTACGCCATACCTTATGGTAAATTTTCCTGGTGACAGGCTTTCGTGCCTGTCTTAAAGTATCAATAACTGACTCGGAGAAGCCACGCTTTGATAAAATCAAGCGTTCAATCTCCAGGCAGTCAGCCTCAGAGAAATTAGATTTGGATGGTTGAAAGGACCCTGAAGTAGAAGGTCCTGTTTCAGAGGCAGAGACCATGGTGGAAAGGATGACATGTCCACTAGATCTGCATACCAGGTCCAGCGTGGCCACGCAGGTTCTATCAGAATCACCGATGCTCTCTCCTGCTTGATCTTGGCAATCAGTCGAGGGAGCAGAGGAAACGGTGGAAACACATAAGCCAGGTTGAAAGACCAGGGCGCTGCTAGAGCATCTATCAGTGTCGCCTTGGGATCCCTGGACCTGGATCCGTAACACGGAAGCTTGGCGTTCTGGCGAGACGCCATGAGATCCAGTTCTGGTTTGCCCCAACAATGAATCAGTTGTGCAAATACCTCCGGATGGAGTTCCCACTCTCCCGGATGAAAAGTCTGACGACTTAGAAAATCCACCTCCCAGTGCTCTAGACCTGGGATATGGATAGCTGATAGGTGGCAAGAGTGAATCTCTGCCCAGCGAATTATTTTTGAAACTTCTAACATCTCTAGGGAACTTCTCGAATCCCCTTGATGGTTGATGTAAGCTACAGTCGTGATGTTGTCCGACTGAAATCTGATGTACCTCAGAGTTGCTAACTGAGGCCAAGCCTGAAGAGCCTTGAATATCGCTCTTAGTTCCAGAATGTTTAATGGAAGGAGAGACTCCTCCTGAGTCCACGATCCCTGAGCCTTCAGGGAGTTCCAGACTGCACCCCAACCTAGAAGGCTGGCATCTGTCGTAACAATTGTCCAATCTGGCCTGCGAAAGGTCATACCTTTGGACAGATGGACCCGAGATAGCCACCAGAGAAGAGAATCCCTGGTCTTTTGGTCCAGATTCAGTTGAGGGGACAAATCTGTGTAATCCCCGTTCCACTGACTGAGCATGCATAGTTGCAGCGGTCTGAGATGTAAGCGTGCAAACGGCACTATGTCCATTGCCGCTACCATTAAGCCGATTACTTCCATACACTGAACCACCGAAGGGCGCGGAATGGAATGAAGAACCCGGCAGGAATTTAGAAGCTTTGATAACCTGGACTCCGTCAGGTGAATTTTCATTTTTACAGAATCTCTCAGAGTCCCTAGAAAGGAAACTCTTGTGAGTGGGGATAGAGAACTCTTTTCCTCGTTCACTTTCCACCAATGCGACCACAGAAATGCCAGTACTACGTCCATATGAGATTTGGCAATTTGGAAGTTTGACGCCTGTATCAGGATGTCGTCTAAATAAGGGGCTACTGCTATGCCCCGCGGCCTTAGGACCGCCATAAGCGACCCTAGAACCTTTGTAAAGATTCTTGGGGCTGTAGCTAATCCCAAGGGAAGAGCTACAACTGGTAATGCCTGTCTTGAAAGGCAAACCTGAGAAACTGATGATGATATTTGTGTATCGGAATGTGAAGATAAGCATCCTTTAGATCCACTGTAGTCATATATTGACCCACCTGGATCAGGGGTAGAATGGTACGAATAGTTTCCATCTTGAACGACGGAACTTTGAGGAATTTGTTTAAGATCTTTAGATCCAAAATTGGTCTGAAGGTTCCCTCTTTTTTGGGAACCACAAACAGATTTGAGTAAAAACCCTGTCCCTGTTCCTCCTTTGGAACTGGATGGATCACTCCCATAACTAGGAGGTCTCGTACACAGTGTAAGAATGCCTCTCTCTTTATCTGGTGTGCAGATAATTGTGAAAGGTGAAATTTCCCTTTTGGGGGGGAAGCTTTGAAGTCCAGAAGATATCCCTGGGATATAATTTCCAACGCACAGGGATCCTGAACATCTCTTGCCCACGCCTGGGCAAAGAGTGAAAGTCTGCCCCCTACTAGATCCGTTCCCAGATAGGGGGCCGTTCCTTCATGCTGTCTTAGAGGCAGCAGCAGGCTTTTTTACCTGCTTACCTTTTTTCCAGGTCAGGTTTGGTCTCCAGACCGTCTTGGATTGAGCAAAAGTTCCCTCTTATTTATTATTAGAGGAAGTTGATGCCGCACCTGCCTTGAAGTTTTGAAAGGCACGAAAATTAGACTGTTTGGCCCTAGATTTGGACCTGTCCTGAGGAAGGGCATGACCTTTTCCTCCAGTGATATCAGCAATAATCTCCTTCAACCAGGCCTGAATAGGGTCTGCCCCTTGAAAGGAATGTTAAGTAGCTTAGATTTTTTAGTCACGTCAGCTGACCATGATCTAAGCCATAGCGCTCTGCGCGCCTGTATAGCAAAACCAGAATTCTTAGCCGTTAGTTTAGTCAAATGAACAATGGCATCAGAATAAAAGAATTGGATAGCTTAAGTGCTCTAAGTTTGCCAAGTATGTCATCCAATGGAGTCGCTACCTGTAAAGCCTCTTCCAGAGACTCAAACCAGTACGCCGCAGCAGCAGTAACAGGGGCAATGCATGCAAGGGGCTGTAGGATAAAACCTTGTTGAATAAATATTTTCTTAAGGTAAACTCTAATTTTTTATCCATTGGATCTAAAAAAAAAAAAAGCACAACTGTCCTCGACAGGGATAGTAGTACGCTTTACTAGAGTAGAAACTGCTCCCTCCACCTTAGGGACTGTCTGCCATAAGTCCCGTGTGGTGGCGTCTATTGGAAACATTTTTCTAAAAATAGGAGGGGAAGAGAACGGCACACCTGGTCTATCCCATTCCTTATTAATAATTTCTGTAAACCTTTTAGGTATTTGGAAAAACATCAGTACACACCGGCACTGCAAAGTATTTATCCAGTCTACACAATTTCTCTGGCACTGCAATGGTATCACAGTCATTCAGAGCAGCTAAAACCTCCCTAAGCAACACGCGGAGGTGTTCAAGCTTAAATTTAAATGTAGAAATATTAGAATCAGGTATCTTTCCTGAGTCATTAACATCACCCACTGACTGAAGCTCTCTTTCCTTAGCTTCTGCATATTGTGAGGCAGTATCAGACATGGTTCTTAAAGCGTCAGTATGCTCTGCATTTTGTCTCACCCCAGAGCTATCTCGCTTACCTTTAAGTTCAGGTAGTCTGGCTAATACCGCTGACAGTGTATTATCCATGACTGCCGCCATGTCTTGTAAAGTAAACGCTATGGGCGCCCTAGATGTACTTGGCGCCATTTGAGCGTGAGTCCCTTAAGCGGGAGTCAAAGGGTCTGACACGTGGGGAAAGTTAGTCGGCATAACTTCCCCCTCGTCAGATTCCTCTGGTGATAAATTTTTTAAAGACAGAAAATGATCTTTATTGCATAAAATGAAATCAGTACATTTGGTACACATTCTAAGAGGGGGTTCCACCATGGCTTTTAAACATAATAAACAAGGAGTTTCTTCTATGTCAGACATGTTTATACAGAATAGCAATGAGACTAGCAAGCTTGGAAAACACTTTAAATCAAGTTAACAAGCAAATATAAAAAACGGTACTGTGCCTTTAAGAGAAACAAATTTTGTCAGAATTTGAAAAACAGTGAAAAAATGCAGTAAATCAAACGAAATTTTTACAGTGTGTATAATAGGCTAACAGAGCATTGCACCCACTTGCAAATGGATGATTAACCCCTTAGTTCAAAAAACGGATAAAAAAAAAAACGAAATAGACGTTTTTTAACAGTCACAACCAACTGCCACAGCAAGCTGTGGCCCTACCTTCCCCAATAAACGACTTTGGAAAGCCTTTGGGCCCTTTAGAGATGTCCTATAGCATTCAGAGGGCCTTTGAGGGAAGCTGGATGTCACAGTTTGTAATTTTAACTGCACCAACTGTAACTTTTATACTACAACAGTGGAAATTGTTTCTAGTCAAAATTTAAGCCAGCCATGTGGAAAAAACTAGGCCCCAATAAAGTTTTATCACCAAAGCATATATAAAAACGATTAAACATGCCAGCAAACGTTTTATATTGCAATATCATAAGGGTATTACCCCTGGGAGTAAGCATGATACCAGTCGTTATTAAATCACTGTATTCAGGCTTAACTTACATTAATCCGGTATCAGCAGCATTTTCTAGTATTTTCCATCTCTAGAAAAAATTATAACTGCACATACCTGATAGCAGAATAAACTGCACGCCATTCTCTCGCTGAAGTTACCTCATCTGTGTAATCCCCTCAGACATATGTGAGAATAGCAATGGATCTTAGTTACAACCTGCTAAGATCATAGAAACCTCAGGCAGATTCTTCTTCTATTTACTGCCTGAGATAAAATAGCACAACTCCGGTACTATTTAAAAATAACAAACTTTTGATTAAAGAAAATAAACTAGCTATATTTAACCACTCTCTCCTACAACGTCCTTGTTTGTTGAGAGTTGCAAGAGAATGACTGGCTATGACAGTTAGGGGAGGAGCTATATTACAGCTCTGCTGTGGGTGTCCTCTTGCAACTTCCTGTTGGGAATGAGAATATCCCACAAGTAATGCATGATCCGTGGACTGGATACACCTTGCAAGAGAAAAAATCAACTGTTTATTTAAAATTAAGAGTGTTATTACATTGTCTTTATTTTATACACTTTTTAATTATGCAATTTTAAAGGAAATCAAACCCAACATTTTTTTTTTTAAATCATTTAGATAGAGCGTATGATTTTAAACAACTTTCCAATTGACTTTCATTATCAATTTCGATTCATTATCTTGGTACCCTACTGAACATATGACAAGAGGAATGACAAGAGGAATATATTTGCAACCACCAATCAGCTGCTAGCTCCCAGTTCCTGCGCCTACCTAGGTATGCTTTTAAATAAGAGAACAGTAAATTGGGAAGTTGTTTAAAATTATATTCACTGTCTGAATCATTTAATAAAATGTTGTGTTTCATCTCTCTCTCTCTCTATATATATATATAAATAAATAAATCTATCATCTATAACCAGCTAGTGGGGATATAAGTAGCTAGGGACAGGACCCCACATATATAAATAATTGTGTCGATGCTGGTGAAGGAAGTTTAAATGATTAAATTGATCAAAGAAGGGAGCAAAAAGTAAGCCTAATCGTGCAACCCCCTATAAGGCAAGTCAAATACAAAAACCGGACACCTCTCCTTTAAGAACAATTCAGTGTATTCAGCAAACTTATAGTAGAGTAAATAAAAAAAATAAGATTTATTAGGGCGATAAAAGACAAATTCAACTGAGCCTATATCAGGGCTCCCTGAATAATTAATACCGGTATCAGTGTTACAAGTCTTAACATATCATAGTCATATAATATGACACAAAGTAACCAGCAATCTGCTAAAGTTCCACATGAAATATCACTCAATGTATCCACAAGGAGTAGAAGTTCGTATATAACGATACAGGGCTAAGCCTCTCCTCTTAATGAAAGGGAATTATCTGTTAAATCATCAGGATGCATATACAGAATAGCACTCCTCCTAGAGATCAAGCTCACCGGACCACCAGATCTTTCACAGGGACTCGCCAACTCTGACTTGGTATTAAGCATGCAGACCTCTGTTTCTTACCCCTAACGCCAGGACCGGCGTCTTCCAAAACTCACTGACTCCTTGTCCTTTCTTGATTTAAAAATTATACGAGAAGGTGACAGCCTATATACTGAAACATATCGTAAGGACACATCAGCAAATACATTATTAGAGGCCAACAGTCATCACCCAAGACACAAAATGAATGCTATACCAATAAGGCAATTCCTACAACAAAAAGGAATTGCTCATCTGAAACAAGCTTTTAGATTTTTTTCAGATGATCTGAAAACTAGATTTAAATCAAGAGGGTATTTACAGAAGGTGATTAATCATGGCTTTTTATTGCCCTAATAAATATTATTTTGATTTACTCTACTGTAAGTGTGCTGCATACACTGATTTGTTCTTAAAGGAGAGGTGTCCGGTTTTTGTACTTGACTTGCTTAATAGGGGTTGCAGGATTAGGTTTACTTTTTGCTCCCTTCATTGATCAACACACACATATATATATATATATATATATATATATATATATATATATATATATATATATATATATATATATATATATATATATATATATATATATATAAAAACATGCTCCTGCAATGATCAAGCAATCACTGTGTGACATGTTACACACTCAGTTTTCTGAATATTACAATTTCTACTTCGTCACCCCTTGAAACAATGGAAAAAAGTTACATATAATGAAAGCGTGCTTACTATGCATAAAAAACATTTTAAAGAGAATTACAATTTGCATTTAATGTAATGGTAAATCCTAGCGTTTGTGAAACGCTAGGATTTACCATTGGTACAAATTAAAGGGGATTTTCATTCATGAAGTATAAAATACTTCATGTTGAAGGCTCCTTTATTTGTTCCAAGCAATTGCCGTTCTGAATACTAAGGCAGCCCACCGGAAGAACACTATTTTCCCTATTTGGCTGAGAGGTGACGTTTCCACCTCTTAGCCAATAGCCGTGCGGGAAATACGGCTTGGAGACAGATTTACCCACACTTTAAGTTCTCTCCACCCAACTGCCTTAGTGGGTATTATTATTGCACTGACCTGCACCCATCATATAACAGCTGCATAAGTACACCCCACCCACCCTCAAGCCCTCATATGCTTTACACAGCGCAGTTTATTCCCATAAAGTCAGTGCTTTCCAAACTGTGTGTCGGGACACACTAGTGTGTCGGCAGCAGTGTGTAGGTGTGTCCCTGCTTCAGCATAAAAAATTTTGAATTTAATTTTTGTAAAATATTTTTTTGGGTTTCTGACTTTCTGCCTGCCTGCTACGCATATCACATGGTTGACACGTGATTGATACCTAGGGGGTCACAGATCATCTTAACCTATTGGCACAGCTCAGTGGGATCTGAAACTATTCCAAATTGGCGGCTTTGGCGGCACATTGGCTCCTGACTGCACATGTAGTCTCCTTAATTGGCTTGTGTCTGCATGTATAGTCAGTGAGTGGGACAGCAGTGTGTTTACAGCGTTGGCAGTAGTCAATCGGACTCACCGAGCTCTGAAGGCGGCAGCTTAAACGCTGAGCTGAAGTCAGAAGTCAGTCTGGGGTTTTTTGCAGCTAACTCCCAGTAGTGCATTGCTGCTCCTGCTCTTGATATATGGATAGGAAGTGGAAGCTTAAAAATGCTTGATGATAAAATGCGAGTGTCTTTATCTAATATTCCACCAAATATTCAGAAATTGTGTTCATCCCATCAACCTCAAACATCCCATTAAAATAGTAAGTAGTTATTGGTGTAGTTATTATAAACTTTTTTTTTTTAATTCTTGCACATACATACTGTTACTTGTAAATACATTTAGTTATTATATAATTTATGTTTGTGTCCGTATCTCTTAAAACAAGTTAGTTTAACCTCCTTTTTGCTAGTACAACTGTTTTACTGTGTCACGAAATGATGTAGGTCTAAAAAGTGTGTCACCAAGATGAAAAGTTTGGAAAGCTCTGCATAAAGTACTGCAAAGTAAGTTCTTAATTACATAGTAATTTCTCAACAACATCTATAAGTTTTCTTTTTTCCTTCGTAAAAATGGTAAATTACCTAAAAATGATACTGCACTAAATTTATATTTCACACTGACTGCAGGGCTCACCACTGACATTTTAATGATTTATATAAAGGGACAGTCTACTCCAGAATTGTTATTGTTTAAAAACATAGATAATGCCTTTATTACCCATACCCCAGTTTTGCATAACCAACATGGTTACATTAATATACGTTTTACCTCTGTGATTACCTTGTGTCTAAGCCTCTGCCGACTGCCTCTTATTTCAGTTTTTTTTGACAGACTTGCATTTTAGCCAATCAGTGCCCTTACATAAGAAACTCCACGGGTGTAAGCATAATTTTATCTATATGGCATACATAAACTAACGTCCTCTAGCTGTGAAAAACTATCAAATGCATTGAGATAAGAGGCAGCCTTCAAGTGCTTAGAAATTAGCACATGAGCCTACCTAGGTGTAGCTTTCAATATAGAATATCAAGAGAAAAAAGTAAATTTGATGATGAAAGTAAATTGGAAAGTTGTTTAGTCAAAATTCAGATGGGGCATGTAATTTTAGACTCTCTCTTCAATGGTACCTACAGACTGTTATAAGATGATGCACCGAGCAAGAAATCATAAGCCGCACATATAGTTTATAGTATTGACTAGGAACAAACCTTGCGTACACAGCTCTGCCTTCTTGCGGTCTTTCTCAATGAATATGGCAGTGGCCAGGAAGAATGCCCCTCCGATTACACCCACAAAAGCGCAGAGCATAAGTGCATACTCCAGGCTGCGGAACTTCAGCAGGTAGGAGTCCGGCTTCCCTTTGCGGATCTGATCTGAGATCTGAGGAACCAAAACAGGTTAGAATGGTCACATTCAAATCTAAGTTGTGTTGACAATTTTTAAAACTAATACATTAAAAAAAATGATATTAAAGTATAACCATTTGAGGAACCTTTAACCCTGCCTCTCTAGCAGCCAAAGAGTTAAATAGAAGGTTATAATCAGACAGGTGATAAAGTGCTTGTTGTTATGTCCCAGTCCTACAGCAGAAGATTGAGAAGTCAAAGTTTATACTGCCCTCTAGTGTTCAAAATGCAAACTTCTGAATGCCATAATAAAATTAATGTGTGCAATTAAACATAATGTATTTCTGCTTTTATATATATCTTTTTTTTTAAAGGAGCATCTAAATAAATGATAGATACACTTTAATCAGGAAATAAACTGATCCAATTAATTATCATAGGCTATAAATCTTAATGATAACGGTCATATCGAAGGTAGTATTTAAATATTATGTTTTTGGGTAGGTGCAGCCTATCTTAGGCTCAAGCCACTTCCATGTCCCTTTAACGCCTCACTTATAAACTGTGACACTTACCACCCCAATCAGATAAGGGCTTCCAGCGTCCCCAAGTAAATGTGACACCACAATCTGTAAGGATTCCGCTGTGGAACGTCTTGTTGGGATCACTACGTACTGGAAAAAAAATCATTGTTTTTTTTTAAGAAAAGGGAAACATTACGGCAGAGCACATACAAAAACAGGCTTTGTAAATATTACTGTAAGTTGATAAAACCATAAAATATGATGATCCAAAATGTCTTCATTAAAAGCATATTGTTCCTAGACGGTATATATCCCTTAAAGGGACAAGCTAATGCAAAAATTAACTGCTCTAACTTACATGTCATTTTTGCATAATAGTCCCTTGGCAACTATGTGCTTAACTCCTGCAAATAATAATGAAATGGCCACTAAACTCAAAATTAAAGTTCCATGATTCAGATAAAGCAGTAATTTAAAAAAAAAAACAACCCACAAACATTCTCATTTACTTCTATTATCACAACGTGCAGTCTTTTTATATTCACACTTTCTAAGGCTCCAGCTCCTACTGAGCATGTGCAAAAGTGCACAGTATATACATAGATGCATTTTGTGATTGGCTGATGGCTGTCACATGATACAGGGGGAGGGAAAATTGGATAAACTTTGAAATTTGCCAGAATTTATTCTTCTGCTATTGCATTGTCTTTCTATTGTGTATTTGTTAGTTCATCAGTTCTACTTTATTTAGTGGTCATTTAAAGTTCTGCTTGGGAGCCAGAACACAATGAAGCAGGAGACCGCCTTTGAGCCAATTAGGAGTGGCATATGCACATAGCCACCAATCATTGTATGTGCCCTGCTCTAAAGCTGCATTGTGGTGCGTCTCAAGAGGTTACAAATCTGACCCCATTATCGGGGTCAAAAACACAGAGGGACACTAATGCAAAAATGACACGTTCTAAAACATTAGACTATTCAGTTTTCTATTAGAAAATACTAACATGGTTAAAAGGGATAATTGATCAAATATTAGGTCAGAAGAAACATTCATTAACCTTTAACCAAGGAGCTCAGACTCAGCATACAAACAGCCGCAGGACACTGGGCACATAAAGTCACATGCATCAGGACTGCAAGACATTAGCGCTGCGGAATCTGTTGGTGCTCTACAAATAAATGATGGTAATAATAATAAAATCAGATGAAATGTTACCAGCAAGATGTCAGCTACAATGGCCCAGTTTAGGGACAGCAGCAATTCACCAATGAAGATAAAAATCTGGAGGAAGTGAACAGAGACACTTGTCACAGAAAGGATATTTTGCATTGGACAGTAAAATAGAGAAAGTGGTGTCACAATTGGGCAGATGCCAGACGATGTCACTCACATAGGTCAAAACGAGGCTCTTCTCTGCGCAGACCACAGCCAGGAATAAAAAGGGGGCAGAGCTGAGGAGCCCGGCAGCACAGACTAACGGGTCTGCTCTGGGATTCACTTTACGGTAACGTTTACTGATCTCCACACCGGCGCCAACTCCAAGGAGGCCTGTCACCAATGTAATGACACCAAAAATCATACTGCAGAGGGAGAAGGGGAGGAATGGGGGGGGGGGGGATATAGAGAGTGAAGTGGAAGCAATAGTGAGAAATAAAAATAGAAAAAAATCAGAATTCATCTGCAGTTATTTATGTATTATTGAAGCATTATTTATAATTATTTGTAGGGATCAGCAGTGTAAAAAACTTTTTTAATATTTACTTATTTGGCAAGATAAGCTACCAGTTTACCTGTCGTCATAGTTGCAAATGGGCGTCAGACATGGTTCGTTACGGTAGATCACTCTACGTGAGCGCATGAGGTAAGTGGGAGCCCAGAGGGCCAGCGCACCGGTGACAAAAGCCACAGCCGTAAAACCAAAGGTGGAAAGTACAAAACTGGAACTGATAGAAAAGAAACTTAAGCAATAGTACAAGAGAAAATACATCATGTAGGCACAGCAGAAACGCAGCAGGATACATTGTAAAACTTACTTTTTACTCAGAGCCTTCACATCAGCTAACCAGGTGGTGTGGGTGAGGGGTCGGTCCGTTTTCCTCTCTACAGCTCCCCGGATTGGCTCCTTCACAATGAAGAGCAGCAGAAGCACAGCCAGCAGCCCAAGACCTGGGGTCACCTGCACCCAAAGGTCAGACTCATGTCAGCCAGAGATCACTGCACTTCAATTGCTTGTACAGCCACGCCCCCCTTCGCTAGCGCAACCAATAGCACTAGAGCAGGGCTTGTCAATCATCCTGATCTAATCGGATTGCGATGATTTAACGTGGCAGAGGGGATGATTTAACGTGGCGGAGAAGCTAAATAGTGGCAGAAAGGCTAAATAGTGGCGGACTTAACTAGCATTTCAGGACGATCATAAATGGGGCCCAATAACTTGATTAAATAGTTCCGGCATCTTAGACTTTCTTTTTATGTGAAACAGCATTGTTCATTAATACGTCGCTATGGTGGTAAGTGGTTCAGCTAAATATATTATTTTTGATATTATATAAAGTAGTAGAGTATGAAACAAAACCAGCCCTTCTGTTTACACGCACATACATTATTACACAAATGTATTGTTATTTTTCTGTATAATGTAACCAGCTGCTCATTCAATTCCCAGTGCACGCACTAAATCCAGGATCTGACTCACCCGTAGTGCCCAATGCCAATTGCCACCTGCAGCACTTGTCACCTTTGACCCTGCAATGTAACCAAGACCGCTGTAAAAGAAGAATAAAAAAATAAAATAGATTTGGCGAAATGAAACGTTAAGTACTGTGCAGAGTTATACACGTACAATACATAAAGTGTATTTGTCCATATCAATGGTACTGGAGGGATACTCTCTCTTAATCAACATTTAAAGGGACAGTCAACACCAGAATTATTGTTGTTTTAAAAGATAGATAATCCCTTTATTACCCATTCCCTAGTTTTGCATAACCAACACAGTTATATTAATATTGGTTTTATCTCTGTAATAACCATGTATCTAAGCCTCTGCAGACTGCCCCTTTATTTCAGTTCTTTTGACAGACTTGCATTTTAGCCAATCAGTGCTAACTCCTCTGTAAATTCACGTGCATGAACTCAATGTTATGTATATGAAACACATGAACTAATGGCCTCTAGTGGTGAAAAACTATCAAAATGCATTTAGATTAGAGGCGGCCTTCATGGTCTAAGAAATTAGTATATGAACCTCCTAGGTTTAGCTTTCAACTAAGAATACCAAGAGAACAAAGCAAAATTGGTGATAAAAGTAACTTGGAAAGTTGTTCAAAATTACATGCCCTATTTGAATCATGAAAGTTTTTTTTGGACTTGACTGTCCCTTTAAAGGAACACTTATGTTTTATTGCTTTTTTACCATATAAAGAAAACATTACATTTATTTCTCATTATATTAATATAGCTAAACTATTGAGTATATTTCAGAGCCCCTAAGGGTGTTATATCCAAACCTGCAACAAACAAACAGCAGAGCGCAATCCCAAAGTCAATGACGGGTCACTCATGCTCTGTGTGACCTCCGCTGACATTGTACTAGCCGTCACAGCACAGGCGGCCTGGATACTGTAAATAACGGTGGTGGTCTGAAATATGCATTGGACTTAGTATGTGTAACTAGGCATACTACTTAGAATGGGTATGAAATTAAAGGTTTCCTATACATTGAAATAAATATAAAAGTTACTGCCCCTTTAAATGTGTTGCACAGTGCTTGTTATATCTAGGTAACTTAAAGGGACAGTCAACCCAAATTTTCAAATATGTTATTTCTATAACGTTGCTAACAATATTTAGTTTGCACTGTAGCCTAATTCATTACCCTAAATCGTTTCTGAGCATTACTACTTACTTGTTTGATCTTTGCAGTTTAAAATGCCCGCCTGCCCCCTCCCCTATTTCGTCATCAAGATCCTAAGTGTGTTCAGTCCCCAGCTCTATGTCGGCTACTTCTCGAGAATGCACGCTCCTGGTACTTTAGCGCATGCGCATTGCGCTGCTAACGCTAGGGGGAAGGAACTAAAAATACTTTCTCAAGTTCCGAAATGTCTGATATTTCAGACGTACCAGTGTGCTGCCTGTCATCGTAGTCTTTTACTGTAAAACCAATGAGAGCCCTAGTCTCATAAAATGCTTTTATATTGGAAGTGAGAATTAGGGCAGCACACATGAAGTATTTTTATTGAGCTGGTGTGAGGCTGAGAAAATGTAGTTAAACTGCTATAGCCCTCTTCGGTGTACTACTGGGCTTTAGAAATATTGCAACATTCTTCTACTAGGTATCTGCTAAGTAAACTAGCGCGTAATTAGTTTTTGGGCTCCGCTGATTAAGGGGGGGGGGGGGGGGGTCAGGAGCTACTTCCCACATAATCTTTGCATACAAATTCTAGACTTATGCATTGTGCATACCTTAGAGAGAGCTGCTATCACACAAATACACCGTGCTTTGTGACATTATCATATCATTCTCAGCCTCACACAAGCTCAATAAAAATACTTCATGTGTGCTGCCCTAATTCTCACTTCCAATATAAAAGCATTTTATGAGACTAGGGCTCTCATTGGTTTTACAGTAGAGAGAATGTTGGCTGATCCGCTGCATGACAAGCTAGCCTCTCTTCTGCTAAACACAGTAGCGGTTATAGTGCTGTAGCCATGGGCATTTCACTATGGTTGTTAAATACAAGGTCCAATATTAGTGCCTTTGACCCCTTAGCAGCCAAAGAGGGCTAAAATGCATTGTTACACAACATGATTCGACCTTGTCTGTTAATCAAGAGGTTACTACTAACATACAGATCGTCTTTGCAGAAAACAGGAGTAGATACATATTTATATAGGTAAACAAATAAAATTACACAGCATAGAGATGGGTATGCTATACTGAAATGCCCTTTACTTTATCAGCATGAAAATGAAATGGAAGAATCACATTTATTTTGCAGAAAAACATCAGGCTGAGGATGATGATTCATAAGGGATAATACAATCCCTATAGTTCATATAATGTGAATTGTCTGTGTTGGTAGCGCTGGCATCTTGTTACATTGTTTGCAGCACTCTAGGGACAACCGGGCACAGTGTATGGGTTAGGGTTTTAGTAGGAGCGCACTAACTTCCCAATTAAACGTCTCACCTATAGCCGGCCAGTGTGTAGGAAACTAACGGCTCAATGGAGACTAGCACATATGCAGCAGTAAAGCGCGTCTCTCCTAGACCCAAATAAAAGCAAATAGAATCCCACAAATTGCACACAGTGATGCAAAACTCTCAAAAGCATCCAAAGTAAAAGTAAATACGTTTTGCATCACTGTGTGCAATTTGTGGGATTCTATTTGCTTTTATTTGGGTCTAGGAGAGACGCGCTTTACTGCTGCATATGTGCTAGTCTCCATTGAGCCGTTAGTTTCCTACACACTGGCCGGCTATAGGTGAGACGTTTAATTGGGAAGTTAGTGCGCTCCTACTAAAACCCTAACCCATACACTGTGCCCGGTTGTCCCTAGAGTGCTGCAAACAATGTAACAAGATGCCAGCGCTACCAACACAGACAATTCACATTATATGAACTATAGGGATTGTATTATCCCTTATGAATCATCATCCTCAGCCTGATGTTTTTCTGCAAAATAAATGTGATTCTTCCATTTCATTTTCATGCTGATAAAGTAAAGGGCATTTCAGTATAGCATACCCATCTCTATGCTGTGTAATTTTATTTGTTTACCTATATAAATATGTATCTACTCCTGTTTTCTGCAAAGACGATCTGTATGTTAGTAGTAACCTCTTGATTAACAGACAAGGTCGAATCATGTGTAACAATGCATTTTAGCCCTCTTTGGCTGCTAAGGGGTCAAAGGCACTAATATTGGACCTTGTATTTAACAACCATAGTGAAATGCCCATGGCTACAGCAATATAACCGCTACTGTGTTTAGCAGAAGAGAGGCTAGCTTGTCATGCAGCGGATCAGCCAACATTCTCTCTACTGTAAAACCAATGAGAGCCCTAGTCTCATAAAATGCTTTTATATTGGAAGTGAGAATTAGGGCAGCACACATGAAGTATTTTCAGGCAGGCAGGCATTTTAAACTGCAAAGATCAAACAAGTAAGTAGTAATGCTCAGAAACGATTTAGGGTAATGAATTAGGCTACAGTGCAAACTAAATATTGTTAGCAACGTTATAGAAATAACATATTTGAAAATTTGGGTTGACTGTCCCTTTAAGTTACCTAGATATAACAAGCACTGTGCAACACATTTAAAGGGACATGGAACCTAAATTGTTTTCTCTTTCATGATTCATGGAGAATTGCAATTCTAAACCACTTTCTAATTTACTTCTATTATCAAATTGTCTTTGTACTCTTGGTATCCTTTGTTAAATAGCAGGGACGTAAACTCAGGAGCGTGCACGTGTCTGGAGCAGTATATGGCAGCAGTTTTTCAAGAATGCTATCCATTTGCAAGAGCACTAGATGGCAGCACTATTTCCTGCCAGGTAGCGCTCCAGATGCTACCTAGGTATCTCTTCAACACAGAAAATCTTGGGGACAAAGCAAATTTGATAATAGAAGTAATTTGGAAACTTTTTAAAAATCGTATGTTCTGTCTGAATCACAAAGCAACATTGTTGGGTTTCATATCCCTTTAAATTAGAGCCCTGTGCTGAACAACCAAAAAGAAACATATCAGTTAAGTCTCACCTGCCAACTGGGATAGCAAGGTAGAAGATGGAGAGCATACGGCTGCGCTGGTCGGAAAGGAACAAGTCAGCAATGAGCGTTGGAGCGATTGTGGAATAACTGGCCTCTCCGACACCCACCAGACCGCGAGTGAGCAGAAGGAGCCAGAAATGCTGATGGTAGAAGATAAACCGAAAGTGAGACAGGCTGAGTACATCTGAATGGGTGTGTGTTAAAGGGACATGAACTATATTGTAACACAAAATATTTCATTATGCGCAGTAAATAAAAATGTTGCAATACACTTTAGTTTTTTTTATTTTCCGTTCTCCTGTAATTTAATTCTGAAAATTCTTGACTTTCCATTTACAGGGACAGTAAACACCTTGAGATGTGAATATAAAATGTTTAATTATGTGTAAGAAAACATCTTTGCAATATAGTTTCATTATTCATTTTTTCCCCTTTTCATGTAACTTGGCATCGAAAATTGAGCAGTTACTAATTTTCGGGAACTTGAAATGCACTTGCTGACTGCGCAAGGCTAAATCTGCTACATATGTGTCCCTAAGTGGCTTTATCAGATAACAACTGCAAACCTATACATTTTGTACTAACACAATGACTGTGGCTAGCCTTGTTATCTGCAGACTAAAGCCCAGATTGGCCATATAAGGAAAATGGTGGGTGAATTTTGGCTATTGAAAAATAGTTGCAGTAAGAAGGATGGCTTAAAGGGACATTATACACTAGATTTTCCTTTGCATTAATGTTTTGTGGATGATCTATTTATATAGCCTATACAGCTTTATTTTTTTTAAATGTATAGCTTTGCTTATTTTTAAATAACATTGCGCTGATTTTCAGACTCCTAACCAAGCCCCAAAGTTTTAGGAGAATATTGATTTCTACCTACTCCAGCTTGCTCCTGTTTGTTTAGAGTATTATCATATGAAGGGGGAGGGGGGATTTTTGCTAATGAACCACTTTCAGTGGGTGTTCCAGCTAACCTTTTCAACAGAGCTAAACCGTGAGCTTCTAAGTAATTTTGTAAACTGTTTTATACTGGATTTTTAGATCAGTATCTGTGCATATTATTCTTTATAGCAGTGTCTACTACATGCAGTTATATGAAAATTGGTGTATACTGTCCCTTTAATTTGTTTTAAAAACAATTAAGATTAGCCGATATCTTATTCTATAGCAACACAACAGAAATGCCTTGTAATTTACAAGGTGTTTACTGTCCCTTTAAAAGCAGACGTCCAATAGTAACCGGGCTATATTCCTCACAGCAAAATCTAGGATTTATTCAGATGCTTATTGTCCCTTTAAAGGATATGAAACAATGCTCATTTAGAAAAACAAATATATGAATCAAAGTAACAGATTGTGTTAAAAACAACTTAATTTTTTCTTGCTAAACCAGCACTTAGAAAATCTCAGTGTAGCCACAGCCTACAGCTGGATAAGGGAGCAGACACTGCAGAACTTATGTTCTATGGTCACATGATTTTTGCAGCAAACTTTCTCTAGTGAACATGGGTAATAAACTGATTGCAGCTAGCAGATAGGTGTCTCCTAGCAACACTTTAAATGAAAAACTATTCCTTTATCTAGATGTAGAGACCACAGCCCCCTTGTGGGGTTGTTACATGAAGTAATAGACACTGCACATATGAAGCTAAAAAGTGGAAGTTTTAAAATGATGAATAATACATATTGCAATGGTGCATATTAAGTATAAACCACTCCTTAGTGCTTTTTTATTACAACAATGAAACACACCCTTTAACTGCCACATAATAGGATCCAAGTATAATTGTTACTGCTTATTTGAAGCCAGAAAAATCTTAAACACTTTTTTCCTTTTGCAAGTAAAAAATACATTGATATACGTTACCTCCTTGGGTGTGTAGGAACTGCCCAGTGTCACCAGTGACCAAAAGGAGATGCCAACACACATTATGTATTTCCTGTTGTAACGATCGCCCAGGTAGCCAAACACAGGAGCCAGCACCATGTAACTACAGACAAACACTGAGAAGGGAAATGGATTGTGAGAGGCGGAAGCGAGATACGAGACACACAATTAAGCTTTTAGATATATTTATTTAAAGGGATACTAAACTTTCTAATTTACTCACATTATCAAATTTTCTTTATTCTCTTGCTGTCTTTTTTTGAAAAAACATAATTTATGCTTACCTGATAAATTCCTTTCTTCTGTAGTGTGATCAGTCCACGGGTCATCATTACTTGTGGGATATTAACTGCTCCCCTACAGGAAGTGCAAGAGGATTCACCCAGCAGAGTTGCTATATAGCTCCTCCCCTCTACGTCACCTCCAGTCATTCGACCAAGGACCAACGAGAAAGGAGAAGCCAAGGGTGTAGTGGTGACTGAAGTATAATTTAAAAAATATTTACCTGCCTTAAAAAACAGGGCGGGCCGTGGACTGATCACACTACAGAAGAAAGGAATTTATCAGGTAAGCATAAATTATGTTTTCTTCTGTTAAGTGTGATCAGTCCACGGGTCATCATTACTTGTGGGATACCAATACCAAAGCAAAAGTACACGGATGACGGGAGGGATAGGCAGGCTCTTTATACAGAAGGAACCACTGCCTGAAGAACCTTTCTCCCAAAAATAGCCTCAGAGGAAGCAAAAGTGTCAAATTTGTAAAATTTGGAAAAAGTATGAAGCGAAGACCAAGTTGCAGCCTTGCAAATCTGTTCAACAGAGGCCTCATTCTTAAAGGCCCAAGTGGAAGCCACAGCTCTAGTGGAATGAGCTGTAATTCTTTCAGGAGGCTGCTGTCCAGCAGTCTCATAAGCTAAACGAATTATGCTACGAAGCCAAAAAGAGAGAGAGGTAGCAGAAGCTTTTTGACCTCTCCTCTGACCAGAGTAAACGACAAACAGGGAAGACGTTTGTCGAAAATCTTTAGTTGCCTGTAAATAAAATTTAAGGGCACGAACTACATCCAGATTGTGCAAAAGACGTTCCTTCCTCGAAGAAGGATTTGGGCACAAGGATGGAACAACAATCTCCTGATTGATATTCCTGTTAGTGACTACCTTAGGTAAGAACCCAGGCTTAGTACGCAGAACTACCTTATCCGAGTGAAAAATCAAATAAGGAGAATCACAATGTAAGGCTGATAACTCAGAGACTCTTCGAGCCGAGGAAATAGCCATTAAAAATAGAACTTTCCAAGATAACAACTTTATATCAATGGAATGAAGGGGTTCAAACGGAACACCCTGTAAAACGTTAAGAACAAGGTTTAAACTCCATGGTGGAGCCACAGCTTTAAACACAGGTTTAATCCTGGCCAAAGCCTGACAAAAAGCCTGAACGTCTGGAACTTCTGACAGACGCTTGTGTAACAGAATGGACAGAGCTGAGATCTGTCCCTTTAAGGAACTAGCGGATAACCCCTTTTCTAAACCTTCTTGTAGAAAAGACAATATCCTAGGAATCCTAACCTTACTCCAAGAGTAACCTTTGGATTCGCACCAATATAGGTATTTACGCCATATTTTATGGTAAATCTTTCTGGTAACAGGCTTCCTAGCCTGTATTAAGGTATCAATAACTGACTCAGAAAAACCACGCTTTGATAAGATCAAGCGTTCAATTTCCAAGCAGTCAGCTTCAGAGAAGTTAGATTTTGATGTTTGAAAAGGACCCTGAATCAGAAGGTCCTGTTTCAGAGGTAACGACCAAGGTGGACAGAATGACATGTCCACCAGATCTGTATACCAAGTCCTGCGTGGCCATGCAGGCACTATTAGAATCACTGATGTTTTCTCCTGTTTGATTCTGGCAATCAATCGAGGAAGCATCGGGAAAGGTGGAAACACATAAGCCATCCTGAAGGTCCATGGTGCTGTCAAGGCATCTATCAGGACCGCTCCCGGATCCCTGGATCTGGACCCGTAGCGCGGAAGCTTGGCGTTCTGTCGAGACGCCATGAGATCTATCTCTGGTTTGCCCCAACGTCGAAGTATTTGGGCAAAGACCTCTGGATGAAGTTCCCACTCCCCCGGATGAAAAGTCTGACGACTTAAGAAATCCGCCTTCCAGTTCTCCACTCCCGGGATGTGGATTGCAGACAGGTGGCAAGAGTGAGACTCTGCCCAGCGAATTATCTTCGATACTTCCATCATTGCTAGGGAGCTTCTTGTCCCTCCCTGATGGTTGATATAAGCTACAGTCGTGATGTTGTCCGACTGGAACCTGATGAACCCCCGAGTTGCTAACTGGGGCCAAGCCAGAAGAGCATTGAGGACTGCTCTCAATTCCAGAATGTTTATTGGAAGAAGACTCTCCTCCTGATTCCATAGTCCCTGAGCCTTCAGAGAATTCCAGACAGCGCCCCAACCTAGTAGGCTGGCGTCTGTTGTTACAATTGACCAGTCTGGCCTGCTGAATGGCATTCCCCTGGACAGATGTGGCCGATAAAGCCACCATAGAAGAGAATTTCTGGTCTCTTGAATGGAATGAAGGACACGGCATGCATTTAGAAGTTTTGTTAACCTGTCCTCTGTCAGGTAAATCTTCATTTCTACAGAATCTATCAGAGTCCCCAGGAAGGGAACTCTTGTGAGTGGAAAGAGAGAACTTTTCTCTTCGTTCACTTTCCATCCATGCGACCTTAGAAATGCCAATACTATCTCTGTATGAGATTTGGCAGTTTGAAAGCTTGAAGCTTGTATCAGTATGTCGTCTAAGTACGGAGTTACTGAAATTCCTCGCGGTCTTAGTACCGCCAGAAGAGTGCCCAGAACCTTTGTGAAGATTCTTGGAGCCGTAGCCAGTCCGAATGGAAGAGCTACAAACTGGTAATGCCTGTCTAAAAAGGCAAACCTTAGATACCGGTAATGACTTCTGTGAATCGGTATGTGAAGGTAAGCATCCTTTAAATCCACTGTGGTCAAGTACTGACCCTCTTGGATCATGGTCAAAATTGTTCGAATAGTTTCCATCTTGAACGATGGAAATCTTAGGAATTTGTTTAGGATCTTTAAATCCAAGATTGGCCTGAAGGTTCCCTCTTTTTTGGGAACTACAAACAGATTTGAGTAAAACCCTTGTCCTTGTTCCAACCGCGGAACTGGATGGATCACTCCCATTAATAAAAGATCTTGTACGCAGCGTAGAAACGCTTCCTTCTTTGTTAGGTTTGTTGACAACCTTGACAGATGAAATCTCCCTCTTGGGGGAGAGGATTTGAAGTGCAGAAGGTATCCCTGAGATATGATCTCTAACGCCCAGGGATCCTGAACATCTCTTGCCCAAGCCTGGGCGAAGAGGGAAAGTCTGCCCCCCACTAGATCCGGTCCCGGATCGGGGGCCCTCAATTCATGCTGTCTTAGGGGCAGCAGCAGGTTTTCTGGCCTGTTTGCCCCTGTTCCAGGACTGGTTAGGTTTCCAGCCTTGTCTGTAGCGAGCAACAGCTCCTTCCTGTTTTGGTGCAGAGGAAGTTGATGCTGCTCCTGCTTTGAAATTACGAAAGGAATGAAAATTGGACTGTCTAGCCTTGGCTTTGGCCTTGTCCTGAGGCAGGGCATGACCTTTACCTCCTGTAATGTCATCAATAATCTCTTTCAAGCCGGGCCCGAATAAGGTCTGCCCTTTGAAAGGAATATTAAGCAATTTAGATTTAGACGTAACATCAGCTGACCAGGATTTTAGCCACAGAGTTCTGCGTGCCTGAATGGCAAATCCTGAATTTTTAGCCGCAAGTTTAGTTAAATGTACTACGGCATCTGAAATAAATGAATTAGCTAACTTAAGGAATTTAAGTTTGTGTGTGATGTCATCTAGTGTGGATGATTGAAGTGTCTCTTCCAGAGACTCAAACCAAAATGCTGCTGCAGCCGTGACAGGCGCAATACATGCAAGAGGTTGCAATATAAACCCTTGTTGAACAAACATTTTCTTAAGGTAACCCTCTAATTTTTTATCCATTGGATCTGAAAAAGCACAGCTATCCTCCACTGGGATAGTGGTATGCTTAGCTAAAGTAGAAACTGCTCCCTCCACCTTAGGGACCATTTGCCATAAGTCCCGTGTGGCGGCGTCTATTGGAAACATTTTTCTGAATATAGGAGGGGGTGAGAAAGGCACACCAGGTCTATCCCACTCCTTAGTAACAATGTCAGTAAGTCTCTTAGGTATAGGAAAAACGTCAGTACTCGTCGGTACCGCAAAATATTTATCCAACCTACACATTTTTTCTAGGATTGCAACTGTGTTACAATCATTCAGAGCCGCTAATACCTCCCCTAGTAACACACGGAGGTTCTCAAGCTTAAATTTAAAATTTGAAATGTCTGAGTCCAGTTTATTTGGATCAGAACCGTCACCCACAGAATGAAGCTCTCCGTCTTCACGTTCTGCAAACTGTGACGCAGTATCAGACATGGCCCTTGCATTATCAGCGCACTCTGTTCTCATCCCAGAGTGATCACGTTTACCTCTTAGTTCTGGTAGTTTAGCCAAAACTTCAGTCATAACAGTAGCCATATCTTGTAATGTGATTTGTAATGGCCGCCCAGATGCACTCGGCGCTACAATATCACGCACCTCCTGAGCGGGAGATGCAGGTACTGACACGTGAGGCGAGTTAGTCGGCATAACTCTCCCCTCGTTGTTTGGTGAAATATGTTCAATTTGTACAGATTGACTATTTTTTAAAGTAGCATCAATACATTTAGTACATAAATTTCTATTGGGCTCCACTTTGGCATTAACACATATAGCACAGAGATATTCCTTTGAATCAGACATGTTTAACACACTAGCAAATAAACAGCAACTTGGAAATACTTTTCAAAGTAATTTACAAATAATATGAAAACGAACTGTGCCTTTAAGAAGCACAGAAAAATATTATAACAGATAAAATAATTAAGTTATAGCATCAATCTTTGTCAGAATATACAGTTTTAGCAAAGGATTGTTCCCCTCAGCAAATGATAACTAACCCAGGCAGCAGAAAAAAACACACAAATAAACGTTTTTTATATCACAGTCAATACCCTCAGCACAGCTCTGCTACTTCCCTCAAAAAAGGCTTTTGAGATCCCTGAACTCTGTAGAGATGAACCGGATCATGCAGGAAGAAAATGAACCTCTGACTGAGTTTTTTCTGATGCATAGTGAAAGCACCAAAATGGCCCCTCCCCCACACACATAACAGTGAGAGGGATCAGTGAACTGCTCTAATTTAAATCAAAACTATTGCCAAGTGGAAAAAAAGTGCCCAAAATATTTTTTCACCCAGTACCTCAGAGAAAAAAAACGTTTTTACATGCCAGCAAAAAAACGTTTTACCTCAATAATTAATTGTCATTTAAAACCTATTGCAAGTCCCTGCAAAATAGGTTAAGTCTATGTATACAGTTTAAAAGCCAGAGAAGTACCATTTCCCAGAAAACTGAAGTGTAAAATATACATACATGACAGCCTGATATCAGCTACATCTACTGCATTCAAGGCTGAGTTTACATTATAACGGTATGGCAGGATTTTCTCATCAATTCCATGTCAGAAAATAATAAACTGCTACATACCTCTTTGCAGATTAATCTGCCTGCTGTCCCCTGGTCTGAAGTTTACCTCTCCTCAGATGGCCGAGAAACAGCAATATGATCTTAACTACTCCGGCTAAAATCATAGAAAAACTCAGGTAGATTCTTCTTCAAATTCTACCAGAGAAGGAATAACACACTCCGGTGCTATTATAAAATAACAAACTTTTGATTGAAGATATAAAAACTAAATATATCACCATAGTCCTCTCACACATCCTATCTAGTCGTTGGGTGCAAGAGAATGACTGGGGGTGACGTAGAGGGGAGGAGCTATATAGCAACTCTGCTGGGTGAATCCTCTTGCACTTCCTGTAGGGGAGCAGTTAATATCCCACAAGTAATGATGACCCGTGGACTGATCACACTTAACAGAAGAAAGCAGGAATCTAAGGTAAGGAGCTGGTCTATTTTTGGTTCAGCACCCAGGATAGCGCTTGCTGATTGGTGGCTATATTTAGCCACCAATCAGCAAGAGCAACCTCTTGCTCTTATTATGTGAACATACGAAGGTAGGCCCAGGAGCATTAACTTGTCATGAGTACTATATGGAAGCAGTGTGTGCACTTATATTATATAAATAACCCGTAGAGGGAGCTGCAGCAGGTAACACCCACAGCTCTGCCCTCACTGCTGCACACTCTGATTGGATGTCTCCTATCCAAAAGACAGATGCACTCTCAGTTTGTGACCAGTCTTCTTTCATAAACAGTGCTTCTAGTTATACAGCACTACCTTAGGTTATCATTAAGTTGGCTTTGACAAATTTTCTTAAAATATAGGATACAGACAGAAAATTCATCTTTGACAGTTATATCTTTTTATCTATCTACTGTATCTATAAAATAGTGCAACACAAACACTGATTTTCTACAAATTGTATGAGTGGTGCAGCACACTTACTGACCTATAGTAAAGTGAAAGTAATTCTAAAGCAGGAAGGCTGAAGGGGCAGCGCCTGTCAATCAACTGTGAGAGAGGGAGAAATAATCCCAGCAGCTGGAGGCTCACCTTTCACAATCTCTGCTGAATTGTCAGTTTTGTAAATCCAACCTCTGCTGTTCCTCACCGTCAGGCAGGAGAGTATCTCAGTCTGCAAGCAGTTAAAATGACCCGCAGCTCTGTCATTGCACAGCTGGGAGCTACTTAACACACTGGGTGGGCCAATAACATGAGGCATTTATGTGCAGCCCCCAATCAGCAGCTTCTAAACCTACCAAGGTAGGTTTTTCAACAAAGGATACCAAGAGAACAAAACAAATTAGCTAATAGAAGTAAAATGGAAAGCTGATTAAAATCAAATGCTTTATCTGAATCATGAAAACATTTCAGTTTCATGTCTCTTTAAGTAGAAAACAGCATGGACAGTGTACTCTTCTACAAGCCTGTGTTATTATTGCTTAAAGTGAAGGTCAATTCAGATTAATCGGTGCCCGGTTTTTAATAATCCTATTAAAACCAAGGCCACTGATTCATTAAAATTTACATTTCACTCCTTTTCTTAAAATACCTTTTAATCTTCACAACCGCTCCAGCGATTTCCCCGGCCGTCGGAAGCCTCTACATACCTCAGAAATGACGAATCCGGCTTCCTCCAATCATGGCTCCCCCCCGGGGGGGGGGGGGAATCATGGCCTGAGGCAACGTAGTGATTGGAGGAAGCTGGATTCATCATTTTGGACCCGCGAAGAGAGCTTGCGACGGGCGGAGGAAGCGCTGCAGCGGCTGTCAGGATTAAACGGTAAGTATTTGAAGAAAACAAGCGAAATGTAAATTTTGATGAATTAAAGTGCCCTTGTTTTTAATAGGATTATTAAAAACCGGGCACCGATTCATCTAAATTGACAATCACTTTAATGCATCATAATTATTTTACTTGTTCACGGGGATCATATAACAGAATAATATCAAGATAAACAGTCTGTAGCGTCACAAAACAGAAAGTAAAGTTTTGCAGTTACCGGTTTGTACTAATCCTGACGAGCTGTCTCTGATGCCAAATTCTCTCTCGATGTCAGGGAGAACGCCTGCAACGATAAATGGTGCGTGACAGAAGATTAAAAACATGACTGAAGAGAAACAGCAATTCCTGTATCCACAAGTTAAACAAACACAATGATGTTGTAATTTAACCCAGAACTGAAGGTGCTTTAGAAATGAAATACGTCTACAATACATTCTAATCCGTTCCTATAACGCGCTGATACTGCTCTGCTTTATATTCTAATCAGTTCCTATAAGGCGCTAATACTGCTCTGCTTTATATTCTAATCAGTTCCTATAAGGCGCTGATACTGCTCTGCTTTACATTCTAATCAGTTCCTATAAGGCGCTGATACTGCCCTGCTTTATATTCTAATCCGTTCCTATAAGACGCTGATACTGCTCTGCTTTATATTCTAATCTGTTCCTATAAGGCGCTGATACTGCTCTGCTTTACATTCTAATCAGTTCCTATAAGGCGCTGATACTGCTCTGCTTTATATTCTAATCCGTTCCTATAACGCGCTGATACTGCTCTGCTTTACATTCTAATCAGTTCCTATAAGGCGCTGATAATGCTCTGCTTTACATTCTAATCCGTTCCCATAAGACGCTAATACTGCTCTGCTTTATATTCTAATCAGTTCCTATAAGGCGCTGATACTGCTCTGCTTTACATTCTAATCAGTTCCTATAAGGTGCTGATACTGCTCTGCTTTATATTCTAATCAGTTCCTATAAGGCGCTGATACTGCTCTGCTTTATATTCTAATCAGTTCCTATAAGGCGCTGATACTGCTCTGCTTTATATTCTAATCAGTTCCTATAAAGGCACTGATACTGCTCTGCTTTACATTCTAATCCGTTCCTATAAGGCGCTGATACTGCTCTGCTTTACATTCTAATCAGTTCCTATAAGGCGCTGATACTGCTCTGCTTTACATTCTAATCCGTTCCTATAAGGCGCTGATACTGCTCTGCTTTACATTCTAATCCGTTCCTATAAGGCGCTGATACTGCTCTGCTTTATATTCTAATCCGTTCCTATAAGGCGCTGATACTGCTCTGCTTTACATTCTAATCAGTTCCTATAAGGCGCTGATACTGCTCTGCTTTACATTCTAATCCGTTCCTATAAGGCGCTGATACTGCTCTGCTTTATATTCTAATCCGTTCCTATAAGGCGCTGATACTGCTCTGCTTTATATTCTAATCCGTTCCTATAAGGCGCTGATACTGCTCTGCTTTACATTCTAATCCGTTCCTATAAGGCGCTGATACTGCTCTGCTTTACATTCTAATCCGTTCCTATAAGGCGGTGATACTGCGCTGCTTTACATTCTAATCACTTACTATAAGGCGCTGATACTGCATTACCTGCCACAGTGAAGCGATCCATGTAATTCAAGAGGTTGATGTAACACAGGATCAGAACGATAACCACGGAGTGTCTGTATGAGATGCCAGTCCGCAGGTGGCTCTGCTCTCTCTTGTCCCATTCATCGTCCTTGTCATCGTCCTCATCTGATGTCGCTGGTTTGGGTCCTTGGCCGCTCCCTTCTTCCGTATTATCTGCCTGGGTCAGGAAGGGAATCTTGTCCCTCCATGTCGTCATTATGCTCCTTCTCTAAAGCTCCTTATCCTCTGGTGACATAAACAATAATATATGGACAAGTAAACATTTTCATCTGAAGTCTACATAACACACATGCTGTAATCCTTAAAGGGCCATTATAGGGGAACAAAAATACATTCTCTCATTTGTTAGAGTATGTAATTTTATCACTATCGACCCTGTAAAGGCCCCTGAACAGTAATTTACTTATGTGTTTAACTCATTTTCTAACAAATGAGAACATGACATTGTTTCACTAATATTTCACTGGCTTATAAAAACTGTGCCTCATTCTTACATGGAGACCTGGAATTGCATTAGCACTCAATTGTTTAGATTTCAGCAATAAAAACTAAATTTATGCTTACCTGATAAATGTGTTTATTTCTTGACACGGCGAGTCCATGGAATCATCAATTACTGTTGGGAATATTATTCGTGGCCAGCAGGAGGCGGCAAAGAGCACCACAGCAAAGCTTTTAAGTATTACTTCCCTTCCCAAAACCCCCAGTCATTTGACCGAAGGAAAAGGAGAGAAAGGAAATAACACAAGGTGTAAAGGTGCCTGAGGTTTATATGAAAAAACTGTCTGAAAACAAGGAAGGACGTGGACTCACTGTGTCAAGAAATAAATAAATTTATCAGGTAAGCATACATTTTGTTTTCTTTCTTAAGACACGGTGAGTGCACAGAATCATCAATTACTGTTGGGAATCAATACCCAAGCTAGAGGACACCGATGATTAGGGAGGAACAAGACAGGTAACCTAAACATAAGGCACCACTTCTTGAAGAACCTTTCTCCAAAAAGAACCTCAGCCGAGGCAAATGTATTCAGTTTGTAAAATTTGGACAGGGTATGCAGAGAAGACCAAGTTGCAGCCTTGCAAATCCGTTCCACAGAAGCTTCATTTTTGGAAGCCCAAGAACAAGAGACAGCCCTAGAGGAATGAACTGCAATTCTCTCAGGAGACTGCTGCCCAGCAATCTCATAAACAAAACCAATTATACTTCTCAACCAGAGAGAAAGAGAAGTAGTAAAAGCTTTCTGACCTTTACGTCTCCCAGAGAAACAAACAGAGCAGAAGACTGGCGAAAATCCTTAGTCGCATGTGAATAAAATTTTAAAGCACACACACCCTCCAAGTTGTGCAACAAACTTTTTTCAGAAAGAAGAAGTATGACAAAGAGAAGGACAATTTCCTGATTAAAGTTTCTGTTCCAAACCACTTTGGGAAGGAGCCTAACAGAGTACGGAGATCCGCCTCATCTGCAGGAAATAAAAGATAAGGCAAATCACCCTGCAAAGTTGAGAGTTCCGACACTCTCCGAGCAGAAGAGATAACAACAAGAAACAAAACATTCCAAGATAACAACTTAATATCTATGGAATGCAATTGCTCAAACGGAGCTTGCTGTAAAACTTTAAGAGCAAAAGTTAATGCTCCCAGGAGGAGCAACAGACTTAAACACAGGCCTGATAAAAAAATTACATCTGGTACATCCGCCAGACCCTTAAGCAGCATGAAATAGATAATGCAAAAATCTGACCCCTCAGAGGACTGACTGACAAAACCTTTATCCAGACCTTCCTGTAGAAAGGACAACATTCTAAGAATCCTGACCCCATTCCAAGATAGCCCTTACATTCCCACCAATAAGGATATTTACGCCATCCTGTGAGGCCAAGTAGGGACTACTAGAATTACCGACACTCTCTTCTGTTTGATACGAGCAATGACTTGTGGAAGGAGAGCAAACAGAGGAAACGGATATGTCAGCCTGAATTGCCAAGGAACTGCCAGAGCATCTATCAGAGCGGCCTGTGAATCTCTTGACTTCGAACCAAACCTTGGAAACTTGGCATTTTGCTGAGACAGCATCAGATCCAACTCCCGCACCCCCCATTTGAGGGTTAATTTGGAGAAAACCTCTGGATGGAGTTCCCACTCCCCAGGATGAAAATTCTGTCCGCTCAGGAAATCCGCTTCCCAGTTATACACTCTTGGAAAGTGGATGGCAGATAGACAACAATTGTGAGCTTCCACTCACTGAACAATCCAAGTCACCTCCTACATGGCTAAGGAACCCCAAGTTCCTCCCTGGTGGTTGATGTAAACCATTGAGGTAATATTGTCCGACTGGAACCAAGCTAAGGACAACTGAGGCCAAGCCTACAGAGCATTGTAAATCACTCTCAACTCCAAGAAGTGAAAGAAAAGAGCAGACACTTCCAAGACCATAATCCCTGCGCCTTAAACAAGACCATACTGCTTCCCAGCCTAGCAGGTTGGCGTCCGTGGTCACATCACCCAGGAATGTCTCTAGAAGCAGGCACCCTGAGACAGCTACTCCTGAGAAACCACTATGGGAGAGAATCTCTAGTCAACTGATCTAGATCTATCATCTGACAGATCTGAATGTTCTCCATTTTATGGAAAATAACAAAGGGAATGATGTCCATGATAACCATCAGACCCAATTCCCTCCATACATTGAGGCAATGAAAAGTGAAGTAAAATCAACTGCAGCTAAATCCAAACTCCCAACCTCCTGGTTGCAGGATGGCTAAGCTATCCACCGGATACTAGAGCTTGCTGATGGCCGGACAGTAGACTGCAGAGAGGGGGAAAGGAATAAATCCTTGACTATCTGACCTCTATTAGACATATTCTCCTAGATAGAGGATCTAATAAGGTCCAAGCATACTGCATCTGGTGTTCCCAGGTGGTCTCCTATCCAGGTACTGACCAGGCCTGACCCTGCGTAACTTCCGAGATCAGATGCAATTGGGCGCATTCAGGGTATTGTGGCCTTAGTCCCAAATAAATCACCCTTGTGGATGGAACAAGGGAACTCTTCTCCAGATTCATTCCCATCCCTGGAAAAGAAGATAGGACAAGATCTCTTAAAAGAGAGTTTTCTGGAAGGATGATACCTGTACCATATATTGTCCAGACAAAAACTCTTGCAAAATCCAAAGATCTGTCTAGAGTGACGAAAAATCTCTCAGGTCTATGTTCGTTATGAACAGGCCCTCTTGAACCAAAGGAGAAAGGATACTACTTTGAAGATCATAATCTGAGATACTAGAAGTAAGTACCTAGATCCCGTTCCCAAACTGGGACTGGAACTATCACTCCTAGAGATGAAGACCCTGAACCCAGTTCAAGGAATGCCTCTCATCCTACTTGGATTGCAAATACTCTAGAAGAGAAATCTGCCCCGGGAGGAAATCTTAGATTGGACTCGAAAAGGCATGACTGACCCTGCAGAAAGTGGAAAAATAAACTTTTCTTTAGTCTTACTCTCTTGACATGTGGTAGAAAAAACTTTTTTTCCACCCTTAAAGTCAGGAGGAATATTCTGCTAGACCAAGTCCAAACAAGGTCTCATCCAAACAAGGAGACGCCAGAAGCGTGGATTTGGAGGAAACAAAGTATAGAATCTGCAACTGCAGAACTATAAAGCCTAGGCTGTACCACTAAACCACAGGTAGGTTTCTCACCTGACCTGACCATAGATATCAGCCACAATTCCCGGCGGCTAGTACAGCAAGTCTTATAAGACAAAACATTGCTCAAAATGAGCAATTAAACCTCTAGCTTCTTATCCATAGATCTGTAAAGGAGCAGCTACCTTCCCTAGGATAAAGTTCTCTAAGATATAGTAGAAAAGCTCCCTTCTACCTAGGGCACCGTGCATTTTAATGGAGTCAGCAACAGGAAAATCCTGGACGGGAGACAGGGAGAGAGGTATCCCTAGCTTCTCCTACACCCGAGGTATCCCTTGCTTCTCCTACACCTGTGAAAATTTCCATAGCACGTCTAAAAACATTTCCTCAAAGGAAGGAACATCATAGAAATGATCAAGTTTACAAAACTTCCAAGGGTTGACAACAACAGGGATATTAATGTCGTCCAAGTAGCTAAAACCTCTTATAACAGTACACGAGGTGTGCTATCATACATCTGAAGGATATGAGTTCAGCATCAGATGAAGGAATTATACTGTCCAAATCTGAGATTTCACCCTCAGAAACTACCGGCAAATCTTCCTCACCAGACTTAGGATAGAGGATGACCTGCGTAGTAAAAAATGGAGCAGAAACCTTACATCTAAACTTTAAATGTCCTCTTGTATTTTCCCTGTAGGTAAGAAAATAAAAAGATAAAGTCGCAGGTACTGCAGAGGATACCTGAACTGCAAATTCTGTAGGCAAATACACTCCTCCAGAAGAAAGAGAGGAACCGCAGGGCACTGCATGTGACGCCATAGAGGCTTGAGACGTGTAAAAGGAAAGAGCTGTGGCAGTGCCTAAACAGCTTCATCCTAGGAGACAAAGGCTCATGGTCAATACACTCTAACTTCAAGAGATCCAGCGAGGAACAACACATATAATTTGCAGAATTATTAAAACAATATATAGTGTTTTTTGAACCAAACAGAATTCATTACACTTAAAAATGAAAAACTGAGAAATCATGAAAAATCCCCCATATAATATTTTAATTCTTAAAAAATATTATTAAAGGCAAACTGTCACTTTAAATCAGTCCAAGACTAAAACATGATTAAGGTAATCTGTTATAGTATATTATCTTATTCATCTTTTACAGCAAGTGGAAGAGATCCTAGGAAACACATAATAAAAATGTTCAAATGTATATAAAACGTTCACTATAAACTATTTTACAAGGATGCACCTGGGAGAGCATTTTTATATAAATCTCCCAGAGACAGAGTGACTATCGGAGCTCCGATTCACAGTTGGGGCAAAACTGAGAACGCCGTTATGCGGTAGGTCACGTGACCGGACCCGGCGAGACCAAAATGGCGCCGCATCTGATCTCAGAAAGAGAATCAAGGCGGGGACACACAACAGCATAGGAATGAAGCGCGAAAATATATATTCACTTTGCACTGTATTTTCAACAGAACTGCCACAAAAACGGCCAAGTAAAAGTGCCCTCCAAAGATCTAATAAACAAAGGAGAGAGTAAGAGGACACAACTTTCCCATAACATGTCAAAAGGAAAAGCGTGCACACAAGCGAACCTTTACGTTTCCCTTTACAGGAAAACGTCTTAGCACTCTTATAGAAGTATCTCTATCACTGTGCTATTACTCCTCATAAAATATTTAGTCTCCTGTAATAGTAATAAAACAGAGGTGACATTAACCCCTTAAACACTGTCTGTGCCTTTAAAAGAAAGACATGAGCCTAATTTAAAATTAAGTTAAGAAGTTAACCCCTTCCACCCCTGAAGGGGTTAACTCTCAGTCTCCTGTCACATGCATCTTAGTGCCTGCCTAATGCCTTAAAATAAACCCTCAACTAAGGGTTCTGTGTCCCACTAATAAATTGCATACAGTCCTCCTGTTTTACATGACTTTGAAGTGCCAGCCTCCCAGCCCCAAAAGAAAATAGGCACTTACCTGCATCTAGCCGTCAGGCTTATAGACAGCTTAAAAGGTATGCGAGGATGCCACTCCTCAAAGAGGCCTGTAGAAAAAGAAAGAACAGAGTAAACCTACTCAGGCTTTCTATACCAGGGCAGCAAAATGTTAACAAAAATGCAGCAAGGCCCACCTTACAAGTTCCTAAATGCTTTAAAGCCACCACTGCCCTACTGAAGAGACCAACGTGGAGTACAGCTAGACCCAATATTGAAAGGAAAGATCAGAGCAAACCTACTCTGGCTTTCAAAATAATAAAATCTTGATTGAAGTGAAATAAATCTAGACACCAAAAACTTCACCTCCTCCTTGCACCGAAGGCAAAGAGAATGACTGGGGGTTGTGGGAAGGGAAGTGATACTTAACAGCTTTGCTGTGGTGCTCTTTGCCTCCTCCTGCTGGCCAGGAGTGATATTCACAACAGTAATTGATGAGTCCGTGGACTCACTGTGTCTTAAGAAAGAAAGTATTTCTATGCTTTTAAAGTTAAACAGGACATTTAACTGAAAATGTAACTAGCCTCTAAAGGGAAAATAAAGCAATTTTCTACTGTAACTAAAAACTGTGCTTGTTACACTCCCCTCCCAGAGAGGCCAGTGTGCTTCCATCATACTTTAAAGTACCAGTAAATACAGTAGATTTGCGTAAACAACAAAATGCATAATAACAAGACAATGCAATAGTCTGAACTTCAAATGGAGTAGTAGATTTTTTTTCTGACTAATTTCAAAGTTCTGTCTATTTCCACTCCTCCTGTACCATGTGAAAGCCATCAGCCAATCACAAATGCACGCACATATATTCTGTGATTTCTTGCACATGCACAGTAGGAGCTGGTGACTCAAAAATTGTAAATATAAACAGACTGTGAAGTAAATTGGAAAGTTGCTTAAAATTGCTTTCTCTGGGACTTCTGGTAGGCGGCTCACCAAGATGGCCACAGCTTCACAATGCTCCGTGATTGAAACTGACTTATGAATGCAGAGTGGCAGAATCTCCAGCCATCCATACCTCCCTTGGCAACAAGAGTGCCCGGGAAAACTTCAGGATCAGGGTATTACAACTCCTGGCCTCCGAGAAGGCACTAAAAAGTTCAATTTCACCTTTGGGCCTGCAGACGTGCTCACTCCGACAAACAAGATGGCACACATTACTGAAGCCCTAATCAACGTCTTTGCACCACTATTGGATTCCCTAACAACAGCTATGCAGGAACTTCTCTGTGAAATGTGAGAGCACTACACACCCGAACACACTAAAGCAACTCCTATCTTTCCAAATGAACCTTGGCAGATCTCATTAACTAATCTGGAAGCAGACATTTTGGGTACCGGCATCACAACACGGGTGGAGGAGCCGCATTCCCCTAACCTTGTACAACAGCCAAAATACCTGATCATGTTGGAAGCAGGAATAACAAACAATATGAATGTCTCTCAAACACTGACTTACCCCACAGACAAACACCAGATCTCAGGATTCTTAACATTCAGTAAAAATGTGGGTGCTAACGGCTCCACAGTCTATGTCCCAAATCCTTCTCGGTCCTGCTCTCCTGCCGTCAACTTATCACTGTGCCCACCCGGCACGGCTGAACAATGCCTTAGTGAGGCTGTGAAGAATGACGCCGCAACTCCCGAGACTACTGACTCTCAAGCTGAGTTATATACACGGGGAGCAGACGACAACAATGTGATCCATGATGCACAGCGGAGTGGACAACACGCAACTGCATCTGATCCACCGCAGGATACTACCTCTCTGCAAGCCCTGAAATTAGATCCGAGATGGGGCAGTTGCCCTTTAGGTGCATTGCTGTACTTAAACTCCTGCTACGAGGCAGCTCCTCTTCCCTCTACAAAAAAAGCTGCATTCTCTAAGACATAGATGTCATGTTTGCAGCCTTATGTCCCAGCTGTCTGAGTAACGAAACAACTTAAAGAGCCAATATCCTTGTCTAGTTTATATACTACTATAAAATACCCAGCATCTTTGAA
Source organism: Bombina bombina (assembly GCF_027579735.1). Classification (NCBI taxonomy): domain Eukaryota; kingdom Metazoa; phylum Chordata; class Amphibia; order Anura; family Bombinatoridae; genus Bombina; species Bombina bombina. The sequence continues at coordinate 39,788,637 of NC_069509.1, forward strand.
TGTCTGCATGTATTTGTTCAATCCCATCAAATATGTAAACTTGTTGGTCAGCAGCTGCTCTGACTTGTTTTAAACCTGGCTATGTTGTGTGTGTGTGTGTTGTTGTTACGCATATGCTTGGTTTTAGTTGTTTTACGGTTTTTATTTTTTAACTTCCTAAGGGATACTGTGTGTAAAGTAGATAGAGATTTATAATAACTCATATTTGCAACGCTGTATTCAATACAGGCAGAACCAGCCGATCACCCTGTATTTCTGTGAACTAGAAATCTATTCAATAATTGTATGTAATCTATTATACTCTTTCAGACAGCCGGTGGTGGCGAGTGGGAGGGAGATTTTAACCTGCTTCTGAAATGCTGATGTCTCGACTCATATAGTTGTTGGTGGAAACGGTTGGTTGTTCTCAGCGCCCATTTCACCGCTAACTCATATGGATTATTTTAATTTTAAGTCAATTGGGCTCTCACATAACATACACATTTATTAATGAACCGCTAGAACACTGTTTATTAAAGCAAAACTTTCGGACAGTATAATTCATTGACAGCATCAGACACTCCCCTTCATGAACACTCATACAAATTAAATCTCGGTAGGCTCACTGTTTAATCAAATGTCTAAGCTTGCTAACCTTACAATACTGGACAGCACAAATATTGCCCTTTTTTCCTATATACATAATGGGGATGACATACATCTGTAATCTCTGGATCAATTAGGGAGGTGTTTAGTTTACTTTTTTTTTTTTGGTAAAGATGTAAAAAAACAACAAAATAAGGATCATGGGTTGTACAGGAACTGATTTCTGACTACATTGATAACGCTAATCTTATAAGGACTTCCCAATTTTGAGCACTATCAAAAGGACTATAATAATTGCTAACAAAAAGACATTCTGCAGCCCCCATTTGAAGCTTGCGGTAATAACTGCACTGTGGTCACGGTTATCTGTTATATTTATTTCAACTGAGCATTGTGAATGGTCTATAATTTCACTCTGTATACGTATACAATTGTTTACCTGTGCCTGTGTTCCTTTAATAAAAAGAATTATTAAAAAAAAATAAAATTTGCCTGCTCTGTCTGAATCATGAAAGTTTAGTTTTGACTTGAGTATCACTTTAAAGGACCACTTAATTCAGTAGAATTACATAATTAACAAGTGCATAATAAAAGGACAATGATTTAACAGCTACTCTTAATTTCAAATAAGCAGTATATTTTCCCCCACATTTTCCAGCCCCCTGTAACACGTGACAGACATCAGCCAATCACAGACTAGTTTACGTATACCCTGTGAGCTCGTACAAATGCTCAGTAGGATCTTGTTCCCCAGAAAGTGTGAATATAAAAAGACTGTGCAAAATTTGATAATGAAAGTAAATTGGAAAGGGTCTTAAATCTGCTGCTCTATCTGAATCATAAAAGTTTTTTTTTACTTGAGTGTCCCTTAAAGTAACACTAAAGTGAAAATTAAAGCTTCACAATTAAGATAAGGTACGCAATTTAAAAAAAGTTATAAAATCTCCACATTCTTTTCGTGTGCACACTTTTTGAGGCTCCAGCTACTACTGAGCATGTGCAAAAGTGCACAGTATATCTGTAGTATAGATATGTAAATGTGTTTGTGATTGGCTGGTGGCTGTCACATGATACAGAATGAAAATTGGATTAACTTTGAAATTTGTCAGAAAATATTCTGCTGCTTTTTATGAATTCAGTGCTATTGTATTGTCTTTTTATTGTGTATTTGTCAATTGCATTTAGTGTCCTTTAGAGACATGAAACACAAAATGTTTCTTTTGTAATTCAGACGGAGCAGCAGTTTTAAGCAACTTTCTAATTTACTTCTATTTAAAATTTTATTTGTTCCCTTGGTATCTTTTGTTGAAAAGCAGGGCCATATGCTTAGGAGCCAGCCCATTCCTGTAGCACTATTTGGCAGCAGTTTTGCAAGAACGCTATCCATTTGCAAGAGCACTAAATGGCAGAAGTATTTCCTGCCATATAGTGTTATAGACACCTACCTAGGTATCTCTTCAACAAAGAATATCATGGGAATGAAGCAAATTTGATAATAGAAGTAAATTAGAAATGATTTTTTTAAATTGTTATATTTTGTCTGAATCACATAATATAATACTTTATCCCTTTTACTAGAAATCATTGCCATATGTATTATTCATCATTTGAAATAGATTTTACCTTTTATTTATTTTGTTTAACTTCATTTGTGCAGAGTCCATTACTTTCTGCTATACGTCTTCTAGAGCAGACATCCTCAAACTTGGCCCTCAAGAGGTTTTGGAACTACATCTCCCATGATGCTCAGCCAGCTGATATGCTGGCTGAGCATGATGGGAAATGTAGTTCCAAAACCTCTGGAGGGCCAAGTTTGAGGATGTCTGTGCTTGAGTAACATGAGCTGGTTTACTACTTAGTGAATACTAGATATGCAGGGAGTCAGGCTGCAATCTGTTTCTCCTGAGCTTGAGCCAGTTACCAACATGTCACCTGTTCATTTTGTAAGAAAACAAGTAGATTGTTTGCCGTTTTATTTTTATTTTTTTTACACAATCTGTTCCTTTTTAGGTTTACTTTGATTTAACTGTGGTGTCAATCTGTTCTAATAACATTGAGACTCAGCCCGATATGTGAATCCATTGAAAAACTGCAGACAAAAAGGTTAGAATTTACTGTCCATGTAAACCCATATCCCATCTTGTTTCAGCTATACAGATCTAATCTCTAATTGATTACTATTATCACAAAACTTCAAATCATTTTCCCTCTACTATGTCAAATTACAGAGCACTTACTCTGCTGAGCTGAAGACATTTTTAAAGTAAAGTTTCTTCCTTTTTTACCTAGAGATACTCATATTTCTAGTCAGCTATTTATGAGTACCATGCCCCTTTAATGCACTAAGTACCTTTATACACAGTTTTATTATACACTGTGGCAGAAGCACTTGAGGAAGACATCTCACAAGACTTTCACACACTGCACTTGCTAAAAAAGCAAAACTCTGAACCTTACAACCATATTGCAAAATACTGACAGAGCAACAATTATTATCTGTTCCCAAAATACATCATCTGCAACCATAGAGCTGAGAAGGATATCTGATCCTCGAGCTGCTGTATATAATATATTAAAGGGACAGTGTACTAGAAATTTGTTTTTTCCCTTAATGTGTATCTAATGACTTGTCATACCAGTTGCAGAGAATAAAATGTAGGATAAATTACTCTTTTAGGTTTATTTTTGTATATGACATTTCTGATTTTTTTCTTTGAAACCACAACCTATTAAAAAGTGCTGCGCTTGCAGGGAGACTATAATTTTCTGTACACACACACACATGCTCCTTTATATTATATTTGTCTGTATACCAAAGCCCAGTACTTAGAGGGAACAACTGAAAATTAACATTTTATCACTTATTTCTCCTACGCCCCACTAGGAGTGTAATTTCTTCTGCTAACTATGTTAACACAGCTTTTCTATAGCCAATATTTAAAAGGGAATTTAAAAGGGATTTGAAACCCAATTTTTTCTTTCATGATTTGGATAGATCATGCTATTTGCAGCAACTTTCTAATTTACTTGCATTATACCATTTTCTTTGTTCTCTATGTATCTTTATTTGAAAAAACAGGAATGCATGCTTAGGAGCAGGCCCAATTTTGGTTCAGCGCCCTGGGTAGCACTTGCTGAATGCTGTTTACATTTAGCCACTAATCAGCAATCACTAACCAGGTGCTGAACCAAATTTGGTCCGGTTTCTAATCTTACATTCCTGCTTTTCAAACAAAGATAACAAGGGAACGAAGAAAAAATAAAAGTAGATTAGAAAGAATAAAATTGGGTTTCCTATCTCTTTAATTATAGAAACTTTCAGTATAGGTCAGGATACCACAGGCAAAATCAGTTGTTTAAAATGCTGAAATAAATGTAAAGGAGTTAGTTGTAAACAATTTAATACTCTCCAGCCTGTAAAATTAATCACTGGGATCAAATGAAAGGGGAGAGAAATTTAGGGTAAATTGTCCCTCTAAGTACTTTGAAGACATTTGAATATTATATAAAAATTTAAAAAATACATTTAAACTGTAATTTTGTTAGCCTGGTCCTTAAGAAACCATGAAAAAAGTTAATATAAATCCTAATGGGAAACTACATGGGGCAGTGGCTCTAAAGTGGCCCCTATTGCCTGACAGCATACATATAACCATGAGGGGTCTCAATGCTCCTTTAGGTACCATTTGATTTCAATAGAAATTGTAATCATCTGTCTGCCTGGTGCCTTTATGGTACTTTGGGCTTTAAAAGAGACCCTAGCAATCTAAATAAAGTACTACAGCGCAGCAAGAAAGAAGAGAGGTCACTGTTTTACAGGAGGGGTCACATGCCCAGATTGCTAACCGCTCATCACTTTATAAACCATCTTAACCTGACAGAACCATATGTATAAACAATCCCTTGTGTTGCCCCCCCTCAACACATAGTTTAAAGGGAGGTGAAACCCAATTTGTTTTCTTTCACGATTCAAACAGAGAATGCAATTTTAAACAACTTTCCAATTTACCATTAGATCAGGGCTTGACAAACCCAGGAGCCAGGTAGCCACTTTTTGGATAATTCTCCATAGATCTATTAAAAAATAGTGTCATATAGAGCCACTGTCTGGCTCCTAAAAAATATCTCTGGCTCCTAAATGTTATACAAATTTGCTGACCCCTGCATTAGATTATTATTTGCTTCATACTCTTCATATAACTTTGTTGAAAAGCATACCTAGGTAGGCTCAGCAGTCAATGCACTACTGGGAGCTAGCTGCTGATTGGTGGCTGCACATAAATGCCTCTTGGTAATGGCTCACCTGTGTTGTGCATTGTTGTTTCCTCCACAAAGGATACCAAGAGAAGGAGGCACGTTATAATAGAAGTAAATGGGAACATTAATTTAAATTGCATGTTCTATCTAAATTATAAAAGAAATAAATTGGGTTTCATGTCCCTTTAAGACCCCTTATGTAAAGGGACATTCCGGTCAAAATTTAAATGCACATAGATGAATTACACCTTTGAACAGAAACATATTTGCAATACACATCTATAGCCAAAAATGATTCTAGTAAAACTTATCATTGTTTTAGTGTTAGCATTTTTCTATGCATGTGCATGTGAAGCATAGCTAGATATTCTCAGTGCACCAGCATTTTAAATACTGCAGCTGCTCAGAGCACCAGTGGGGCTTCTATCATGTCAGCAATTAACAAACAGTCATTACCAGATGGAACAAGCACCTTAGACTTGTTGAGCTAGCGCTGTGTTTATAATGCTGGTGGCACGGTGCATACTTAAATACACTTTTGAAATCTCTATAGCTTGTATTAGAAGCATTTTTGCTAATACATGTATATTGCAAAAATGTTTCTATTCAAAACTGAAATGCCCCCATGTGGATTGCAATTTTGGCTGGAATGTCCCTTTAACAGCAACATTCCTGCTCTTTCAAATGAGTGGCCCTAGCCGATTATAATAACAAATATAATGTTTATAAGAGGCCTTTATAACCTCACCACATCATAAGATCCCTTGACTTGAAAGAGTGAAATGCAAGAACTCCAATAACGTGGTTCGTATCCTATCACGTGACTGATGGCAATACCAATCACCTGAGAGACACTGTTAGCCTTCTTTGTTGTGTTGCTGATGTTTTGACTAATGGGTCAATGTTTCTCTGAACTACAAATAATTACAAGAATACAAATAAATTGTGTTTGGTACCATAGTGTACTAAAGACTCGTGCACACTACTGAGCTTGTGAGCCTACCTAGTTTTACCCTTCAATAAAAGATACCAAGAGAACAAAACAAATTTGATAATAAAAGTAAATTGGAAAGTTGTTTAAAATCAAATGCTCTATCTGAATCATGAAAGTTAAAAGGGATAGTAAAGTCCAAATTAAACTTTCATGATTCAGATAGAGCATGCGCTTTTAAACAACTTTTTAAATTTACTTTTAACATCAAATTTGCTTTGCTCTCTTGGTATTCCTAGTTGAAAGCTAAACCTGGGAAAGCTCATATGCTAATTTCTAAGCCCTTGAAGGTCGCCACTTATCTCAATGCATTTGACAGTTTTTCACAGTTAGAGGGCATTAGTTCATGTGTTTCATATAGATAACATTGTGCTCACGCACGTGAAGTTATTTAAGAGTCAGCACTAATGGCCTAAAATGCAAATCTGTCAAAAGATCTAAGATAAGAAGGCAGTCAGCAGAGGCTTAGGTACAAGGTAATCCCAGAGGTAAAAAGTATATTTATAGAACAGTATTGGTTATGCCAAACTGGGGAATGGAAAAAAAAAGGGATTATCTATCTTTTTAAACAATAACATTTTTTATGTTTACTATCCCTTTAAGTTTGACTTTACTGTCCCTTTAAATACATAGATATAGACAAGCAATAATGAAATAAGAAAATGATATTTATATTCCTTATTGCAGCTATGCCCCTTTTAATATGTAATGTGGTGCACAACAGCTGATTTATAATAAGGGGTCGATTTATCAAGCTGCGGCGGACAGGGGCGTATATATGTGCCCCTGTCCGCCGCAGCTCGCCTCTTGCGGACTGAATTCCGCTGCCGGAGTTCAGCATTGCAGATGAACCCAATTGTTAGCTCTTGTGCAACGCCGCAACCTGCCTATGCACAGGCAATCATGCGCGGGCAGGGGCTGACAATCTCCCTGGTCGAACGAGACTAACGACCTCTGCTTTTTGTAAGAACCTGCCGTCGTAGGGGGTCGAAGGCTAGCGAAAGCCTTTGATAAATCAACCCCTAAGGATTTCTACAAATAGACAACTTTTAACAAAGTTTTACAAGCACGACCCCCTTCTTTTAACAACTTTCTGATAAGAATAAAGAAAATAAACAAATCTTTATTAGGCAGTTACCACAATCAATAATTAACCTTATGAAAGCCATAAAAATATAACCATTTTTTTTCTCCAAAATTTAAAGGGACATAATAGCCATGATTCAGATAAAACAAACAATTTTAAACCACTTTCTAATTTACTTCTATTATCAATTCATCTTTAATTTCTTGTTATCCTTTGTTGAAAAGCAGGAGAATGAAGCAAATTTGATAACAGAAGTAAAGTGGAAATATTTTGTAAAATATCATGTTTTTAGTTTTCATGACCCTTTAAGATAGATCATTTACTAACCCACGGCTGGTAATACAAAGTACTAGGAAGGAAATGTATTTAAAAAATAAAAAAAAATTACCAAGTGATACTAACAGATAATGGGATTTAGAAAAAAATAAACATCTTCTGGGACAAAATCAAAATCTTGTGATTGAAAAAATGACTTTATTGTAGCCACAATATTAAATTAGATCAGGAGGTCAGGGTTGCGCAGTTACTTTCAATACGTAGTATTGTTTATTACTTTCAGAGAGTGGATACTACTGTATAAGTAAGCAGGGACTGTTTTAAAGGGACATTATACACTAGATTTTTATTTGCATAAATGTTTTGTAGTTGATCCATGTATATAGCCCATAGACGTTTTTTTTTTAAAATGGATAGTTTTGCTTATTTTTAAATAACATTGCCCTGATTTTCAGACTCCCAACCAAGCCCGAAAGTTTTAGGAGAATACGGATGTATACCTACTCCTGTTTGTGTGAAAGGTCTTTTCATATGCAAAGGAAGGGGGAGTGTCTGTTATTTCCCACTTGCAGTGGGTGTTCCAGTTAACCTTTTAAACAGAGCTAAACTGGGAGCTTCTAAGTAAGTTTTTAAACAGTTTTATACTGGATTTTTATATCAGTATCTGTGCATCTTATTCTTTATATTAGTGTCTATTACATGCAGTTATATGAAAATGGGTGTATACTGTCCCTTTAAAGCAAATAACCTATTTAGATTGTAAGTTCCCAAGGGAATAGGGCCCTCAATTCCCCCCTGTATTTGTCTGTAAAATGTTGTCTTATATTGTATTGTTTCTCAGTTGTACTTTTATCTTTGTACCCATGGGCAGCGCTGTGGAATCTGCTGGCACTTTATAAATAAAGAATAATAATAATAGAGAAGGTTGCCCGGCATTTAATCGAGCAGTTATTGCACAAACAAACAAGAGCCTTGAGGTGGCAGACAGGGCATTCTCGTCATGTGCATCACGGCCTGTGTGCACGTGATGAGATGTTCGCATCAGGCAGGGGGTCGCCAATGGGTAGACTTGAAGAACCTTTTGGTATACCATCAAATTCCATGTTTCGATCAAAAGAGGTTTATGGCGATCCCCCGCAATACAGGCTGGGGATCGTTGGTGGCCTAGTGGGTGGCACTACTAAGCTTTCAATGGGAGTGCCAGTGACATCGCCACTAACGTGGTGACATCACAAAGGGGAGGAGCCTCTAGCTGCAAGGGAGCTGGCTGGGGGGAGGTGAATCAAACCCCTCAATCTCAGCTTCCTTAGCAGCTACAGACGATCATCATTTAAAAGAGAATCACCAGCTCTTTCAAATGGTGGTGGTGGGGGGGGGGGGGGGTCTTGTAAGGCACCAAGCTCACAAAAATAATAAATTATTTTAAAACGTTGCAAAATAGGGTTTTTACTGGGAATGGGAGCTTTAGGGACATATAATAATAATAATAAAAAAATGTTTATAGAGACACAATGGGCTCAATTTATTAATCGTTGGTAAATATATCAGCCTCTGTCTGCTGCAGCACGCATCTGCCGGGTAAAATTCCATTGGGAATTCAGCATTGCACAAGAGCGCTATTTTGCACTCTTGTGCAACACCGCCCCCTGTCCGCGCACAGCCAATCAGGAGTTGTCAATCTCCGCGGTCGGACGAGACCAAGGAGATTTTACATTTTCCACCTAAGAGGTGGAGAAGGCTTAGGGAAGCAGTGGTTTGTTGACCGCTGCTTGATAAATATTGACTGCAGGTTCTCTTGTGAGAACCTGCAGTCATAGGCAGGCGAAGGATTTGATAAATCAAGCCCAATAAAATTTATTTTATAGTGCACAAGTCCCTTAAAAAAATAAATTAAAAAAAAACAAAAAAAAACAAAACCATGTATAGTTTGTATCAACAGGTGATTACTGTCATCACAGACCTGTTTACACAGACACGCTGTACATATGTTCTAGTATGGACCGCTCCTGCAACTTGAAATAGTCTTGAGAACAATTTAGTAAGGCGATCACAATAGCAGCAGTGGTCACCTGGCTATTTTCATTTAATTTATTTACTAAAATCGTAACAATTATAATGAGATATAAATATAATAGTATATTCTGAATCGGCTGAAAAAATATATATACATTTTGGGTCACTCACTGAAATATGACTTACAATAATTTTTAAATGTAAGCAGCAAAAAAAAGCTCAAAAATGGCTTAGCATAGGGGTGTGAAAAAGGATTAGGAGCAAAAGTGCCGCTCTAGCTTTTCAGACCTACTTGGACCCACAAAGCTGCATCCACAGCTTCATAAATGAGGGACATTAGGTACAGTACAAAGGTTCCTTCTAAAATAAAAAAGACGCAAACATTAAAATGTTTCTTTCATGATTCAGATTGAGCATAGAGTTTAAAATGTTACCGTTACATAATGAGTTTTGCAGCAAAAGTCCCAGGGTTCTGACGATGATGTTTTTAATGGGTGCACTACCTGGCTGATTTTACTGATCACATGGCTACATTTTTTAGCCAGTATTAAAGGGACAGTCTAGTCAAAATTAAACGTTCATGATTCAGATAGAGCAGCAATTTTAAGCAACTTTCTCATTTACTCCTATTATCAATTTTTCTTCGTTCTCTTGCTATCTTTATTTGAATGTAAACTTAGAAGCCGGACCATTTATGGTTCAGCACCTGGGTAGTGCTTGCTGATTGGTGGCTGCATGTAGACACCAATCAGAAAGTGCTACCCAGGTCCTGAACCAAAAATGGGACGGCTCCTATGCTTACATTACTGCTTTTTCAAATAAATATACCAAGAGAATGAAGCATAATTGATAATAGGAGTAAAATGGAAAGTTGCTTAAAATTGCCTTCTCTATATGAATCATGAAAGTTTAATTTTGACTAGACTGTCCCTTTAACCTCTAAGAACTAACAACGTACAGGGTACGTCATACAAAAAACGGTTGTTAACCACTAACGACGTTAACGACCTGTACGTCAGGGGATTCAAGCGGTGGAAGTGATCCTGATCGCGTCCAGCCACTTTCATGTTATTGCAGTGATGCCTCGATATTGAGGCCTCCTGCAATAACATTTTTTAGGCATCCAATGCAGAGAGAGCCACTCTGTAGCCCTCTCTGCATCGGCCAGCGATGGTGCCGATCGTTGGTGGGTGGGAGCAGCAGCAGCAGATAGGCAGGTGGGCGGCCATCGCTGCTAGGTATCTGGCAGAGGGGGGCGGGATAAAGTGCGGGAGTGAAGGGCACGCACACAGGCGAGTAAGCAGGCACGGGGGCGGGAGGGGGTGGGAACCCTACACTATGGAACTGAGGAGGGAGAGAGGAGGAGGGGGGGAATTGGATCTAAGCAATCTGGGAGGGGGTGGGGGGGGGGGGTCATTGAGGGAGGGGCAGCTACACTACAGAAACTTTTTTTTTTCTAAAATACATAAAAAACTAATTATATGGCAAAATAGGTACTGGCAGACAGCTTCCAGTACCCAAGATGGCGGACAATAAGGTAGAGGGGGGAGGGTTAGAGAGCTGTTTGGGGGGGGGGGGGGTCAGGGAGGTTGGGGGCTAAGGGGATCCTACACAGCAGAATATATAATATTTTTTTTTTTTTAAAAGCCTTTAATTTTAGTACTGGCAGACTTTCTGCCAGTACTTAAGATGGCGGGGATAATTGTGGGGTGGAGTAGGGAAGAGAGCTGTATGGGAGGGATCAGGGGGTGGGATGTGTCAGTTGGGAGGCTGATCTCTACACTAAAGCTAAAATTAACCCTACAAGCTACCTAATTAACCCCTTCACTGCTGGGCATAATACACGTGTGGTGCACAGTGGCATTTAGCGGCTTTCTAATTACCAAAAAGCAATGCCAAAGCCATATATGTCTGCTATTTCTTAACAAAAGGGGATTCCAGAGAAGCATTTACAACCATGTGTGCCATAATTGCACAAGCTGTTTGTAAATTATTTCAGGTAGAAACCTAAAGCTTGTAAAAAAGGTAGCAAAAAATTTTACGATTTTTTTTTATTAGATCGCATTTGGCAGTGAAATGGTGGCGTAAAATATACCAAAATGGGACTAGATCAATACTTTTGGTTGTCTACTAAAAAAAAAAATATACATGTCAAGGGATATTCAGATATTCCTGACAGATATCAGTGTTACAATGCAACTATCACTAATTTTGTAGAAAAAAAAATGGTTTAGAAATAGCAAAGTGCTACTTGTATTTATTGCCCTATAACTTGCAAAAAAAGCAAAGAACGTGTAAACATTGGGTATTTCTAAACTCAGGACAAAATTTATAAACTATTTAGTATGGGTGTTTTTTGGTGGTTGAAGATGTGTAACAGATTTTGCGGTCAAAGTTAGAAAAAGTGTGTTTTTTTTCATTTTTTTCATCATATTTTATAAAAAAGAATTATAGTAAATTATAAGATAGGATCAAAACAAGGGTATCTTTAGAAAGTCCATTTAATGGTAAGAACAAGTGTATATAATATGTGTGGGTACAGTAAATGAGTAAGAGGAAAATTACAGCTAAACACAAACACAGCAGAAATGTAAAAATAGCCTTGGTCCCAAATGGTCAGAAAATAAATGAGCTAATGTTGAAATTCTGTAATATTTGTTGCACAAATTATCAATAAATAAATGTATGTTAAATTATGCAATGAATTTGTGCTTTGTATAGCAGTAAATTTTATAATATTACAAAGTATTACACTGCCCTCACCCGGCTACTTCATTATGCCCAGATGGCAAAAGTTTCTATGGATAACAATCAGGACTTGTAACAGGAGCAGACATAGTTAAAGGGACAGTCAACCATAGAATTGTAATTGTTTTAAAAGATAGATAATGCCTTTATTACTCATTCCCCAGTTTTGCACAACCAACACAGTTATATTAATGCACTTTTTACCTTTGTACCTTATATCTAGGAACCTTCTTCCAGCCCCCTGATCACATGACTGTGACTGTTTATTATCTATTGTCTTGCAGTTAGCATTGTTTTGTGCTAGATCTTAAATAACCCCTGTGCCTGAACACAGTGTTATCTATATAGCCCACGTGTACTTTCTGTCTCTTTGTGTTGAAAAGAGATTTAAAAAGCCTGTGATAAGATGCAGCCCTCAAAGGCTTAGAAATTAGCATATGAGCCTACCTAGGTTTAGTTTAAACTAAGAATACCAAGAGAAAAAAGCAAATTTGATGATAAAAGTAAATTGGAAAGTAAATTAAAATGAAAAGTCCTATCTGAATAATGAAAGTTTAATTTCGACTTGACTGTCCCTTTAACTACTATCATTATGTTAGCACAATGATCATTGCTTCGCAGTTCTTTATCTGTCTGCTGAAGCCAATTAAGGACAGATATGAGGCAGGGTCAGGCTTGTAAAGTTTGCTGTGTGCTCTATCAGTTGTCAGATTTTCAGACTAAAATTGCTGTAAAACTGTTTAAAATAAATAAAAAGTATATAGCTAAGTTACTTCACTACACAAAATGAAGTATCTTATATTAACATCTCAAAGGGCTCCATTTATCCAGCTGTAGACTCAGCATTGGAGCTCCTGCTGTGCAGGGTCACTTAACAGAACCCAAAGCCGATAGCAGAGAAACAGCGGTCTGGAGACCAATATTTCTTAAAGGGACACTAAACCAAATTTTTTTCTTTCATGATTCAGATAGAGCAGCAACTTTGGGCAACTTTCTAATTTACTCCTATTATCAATTTTTCTTTGTTCTCTTCATTTAAAAAGCAGGAATGTAAAGCTTAGGAGCCGGGCCCATTTTAGGTTCAGCACCCTAGATAGTGCTTGCTTACTGGTGGCTACATTTGGCTAACCAATAAGCAAGCGAATCCCAGGTTCTCACCCAAAAAAGGGCCGACTCCTAAGCTTTACATTCCTGCTTTTTAAATAAAGATAGCAAGAGAATGAGGAAAAATTGATAATAGGAGAAAATTAGAAAGTTGCTTAAAATTGCTGCTTTATCTGAATATCTGAATCGTTAAAGAAAAAAATTGGGTTTAGTATCAGTTTAAAGGGACAGTCTAGGCCAAAATAAACTTTCATGATTCAGATAGAGCATGTCATTTTAAACAATTTTCCAATTTACTTTTATCACCAATTTTGCTTTGTTCTCTTGGTATTCTTAGTTGAAAGCTTAACCTAGGAGGTTCATATGCTAATTTCTTAGACCTTGAAGGCCACCTCTTTTCAGAATCCATTTTAACAGTTTTTCACCACTAGAGGGTGTTAGTTCATGTGTTTCATATAGATAACACTGTGCTTGAGCACGTGAAGTTATCTGGGAGCAAGCACTGATTGGCTAAACTGCAAGTCTGTCAAAAGAACTGAAATAAAGGGGCAGTTTGCAGAGGCTTAGATACAAGATAATCACAGAGGTTAAAATTATATTATTATAACTGTGTTGGTTATGCAAAACTGGGGAATGGGTAATAAAGGGATTATCTATCTTTTAAAACAATAAAAATTCTGGTGTAGACTGTCCCTTTAACCTTTCCATCAGCTCTGATCCAACAAGGGTGACTGACAGCCCCTGCTTTTACGCAAGAGAGGAAAGTGCCATTACACAAAGCAGCCATAGATGCAAGGATATATGCAGGACGCTCGCCATGACGATGGGCAGACAGGTTACCCGATTGGAAACCCCGTCTACCCACAGAATGATAAATGGAGCGCAGAATGTTTACTGTCCCTTTAACCCTACGCAGTAGATTGGTAAATCCCCCCAAAAAGTTCACACAGGCGTCTCTCACTAGTACCAATAACAGGTGTGGGGGTTTGGGTGTCACACGCCAATAAACCAGACACTGTGGGAATGTCACTCACCTTATAACTTACACATAGAGGGGTTTACTTAGCAGTGACATTATGCACTATGGCGTAACTCACCTACAAATGACTGGAGCAGTCTCCCTTTCTTCTGTATTCCACCGTCTAGGATGTCTCAACAGCACCGCATATCTCTGCTACCTGGGTACAGGCTACCTACTGTTCACAAACACTTCTTTCTAGACCCCAAAAGTGCTTTCTGCTTGATGAAACAATCACTATTCTCTGAGCATGTCTAAAGCAGTCTCACCCTGACACTCTCTATAACAAAGTCTCTCACTAGTATTCTGTTATCCAGCAGTTTTACCCTACCACTCTCTCCAGCCCTAGCAGTGTATTTCACTAGCACTCTCTCCCCCAAGCAGTGTATCTCACTAGCAGTCTCTCACTAGCACTCTCTTCCCCTAGCAGTCTCTCACTAGCAGTCTCTCCCCCTAGCAGTCTCTCACTAGCACTCTCTTCCCCTAGCAGTCTCTCACTAGCAGTCTCTCACTAGCACTCTCTCCCCCCAAGCAGTGTATCTCACTAGCAGTCTCTCACTAGCACTCTCTTCCCCTAGCAGTCTCTCACTAGCAGTCTCTCCCCCTAGCAGTCTCTCACTAGCACTCTCTTCCCCTAGCAGTCTCTCACTAGCAGTCTCTCACTAGCAGTCTATCACCAGCACTCTCTCCCCCCAAGCAGTGTATCTCACTAGCACTCTCTTCCCCTAGCAGTCTCTCACTAGCAGTCTCTCACCAGCACTCTCTCCCCCCAAGCAGTGTATCTCACTAGCAGTCTCTCTCTAGCACTCTCTCCTCCCCCCCAGCAGTGTATCTCACTAGCACTCTCTACCCTAGTACTCTCTCTCCCCCTTAGCAGTCTCTCTCAAAAACACACTCTTACAGTTTCTCTCTTTCTGGCACTCACCACCTTAGCAGTCCCTCTCACAAGCACCTCTTCCCTAATAGTTTCTCTCAGTAATACTCTCTCCCACTAGCACTCTCAATAACACACTCTAACAGTTTCTCTCTTTCTGGCACTCACCACCTTAGCAGTCTCGCTCACAAGCACCTCTTCCCTAATAGTTTCCCTCAGTAACACTCTCTCCCACTAGCACTCTCAATAACACACTCTAACAGTTTCTCTCTTTCTGGCACTCACCACCTTAGCAGTCTCGCTCACAAGCACCTCTTCCCTAATAGTTTCCCTCAGTAACACTCTCATTAGCAGTCTCTCCCAGGCCGGGTAGCCATTGTCACAGTTCCTAGTCACCCTCACACTACAAGTCACATGACAAAAACAAGGCGTGGCTTCAGAGCTATTTAATTATGGTAGCTTCCCATCTAGTTTAGGGGCCTGCGGTGTTACCGCTGTCATGTGACATGCACTGAGGGATACAGGAAGAAGCGGTGTGAAGTGATCATGGCCTGTGTGTGAGGGAAAACTAATGATAGCTGTGCGTGTGCTCGTGGCCTGTATGTGAGGGAGAACTAATGATAGCTGTGCGTGTGCTCATGGCCTGTGTGTAAGGGAGAACTAATGATAGCTGTGTGTGTGCTCATGGCCTGTGTGTAAGGGAAAACTAATGATAGCTGTGCGTGTGCTCGTGGCCTGTATGTGAGGGAGAACTAATGATAGCTGTGCGTGTGCTCATGGCCTGTGTGTAAGGGAGAACTAATGATAGCTGTGCGTGTGCTCATGGCCTGTGTGTAAGGGAGAACTAATGATAGCTGTGCGTGTGCTCATGGCCTGTGTGTAAGGGAGAACTAATGATAGCTGTGCGTGTGCTCATGGCCTGTGTGTAAGGGAGAACTAATGATAGCTGTGCGTGTGCTCATGGCCTGTGTGTAAGGGAGAACTAATGATAGCTGTGCGTGTGCTCATGGCCTGTGTGTAAGGGAGAACTAATGATAGCTGTGCGTTTGCTCATGGCCTGTGTGTAAGGGAGAACTAATGATAGCTGTGCGTGTGCTCATGGCCTGTGTGTAAGGGAGAACTAATGATAGCTGTGTGCTCGTGGCCTGTGTGTAAGGGAGAACTAATGATAGCTGTGTGCTCGTGGCCTGTGTGTAAGGGAGAACTAATGATAGCTGTGTGCTCGTGGCCTGTGTGTAAGGGAGAACTAATGATAGCTGTGTGCTCGTGGCCTGTATGTGAGGGAGAACTAATGATAGCTGTGTGCTCGTGGCCTGTGTGTAAGGGAGAACTAATGATAGCTGTGTGCTCGTGGCCTGTGTGTAAGGGAGAACTAATGATAGCTGTGTGCTCGTGGCCTGTGTGTGAGGGAGAACTAATGATAGCTGTGTGCTCGTGGCCTGTGTGTGAGGGAGAACTAATGATAGCTGTGTGCTCGTGGCCTGTGTGTGAGGGAGAACTAATGATAGCTGTGTGCTCGTGGCCTGTGTGTGAGGGAGAACTAATGATAGCTGTGTGCTCGTGGCCTGTGTGTGAGGGAGAACTAATGATAGCTGTGCGTGTGCTCGTGGCCTGTGTGTGAGGGAGAACTAATGATAGCTGTGCGTGTGCTCGTGGCCTGTGTGTGAGGGAGAACTAATGATAGCTGTGCGTGTGCTCGTGGCCTGTGTGTGAGGGAGAACTAATGATAGCTGTGCGTGTGCTCGTGGCCTGTGTGTGAGGGAGAACTAATGATAGCTGTGCGTGTGCTCGTGGCCTGTGTGTGAGGGAGAACTAATGATAGCTGTGTGCTCGTGGCCTGTGTGTGAGGGAGAACTAATGATAGCTGTGCGTGTGCTCGTGGCCTGTGTGTGAGGGAGAACTAATGATAGCTGTGCGTGTGCTCGTGGCCTGTGTGTGAGGGAGAACTAATGATAGCTGTGCGTGTGCTCGTGGCCTGTGTGTGAGG
Organism: Bombina bombina; assembly: GCF_027579735.1. Classification (NCBI taxonomy): domain Eukaryota; kingdom Metazoa; phylum Chordata; class Amphibia; order Anura; family Bombinatoridae; genus Bombina; species Bombina bombina. Next base: position 39,805,577 of record NC_069509.1, read on the forward strand.
GAGAACTAATGATAGCTGTGCGTGTGCTCGTGGCCTGTGTGTGAGGGAGAACTAATGATAGCTGTGCGTGTGCTTGTGGCCTGTGTGTGAGGGAGAACTAATGATAGCTGTGCGTGTGCTCATGGCCTGTGTGTAAGGGAAAACTAATGATAGCTGTGCGTGTGCTCGTGGCCTGTATGTGAGGGAGAACTAATGATAGCTGTGCGTGTGCTCATGGCCTGTGTGTAAGGGAGAACTAATGATAGCTGTGCGTGTGCTCATGGCCTGTGTGTAAGGGAGAACTAATGATAGCTGTGCGTGTGCTCATGGCCTGTGTGTAAGGGAGAACTAATGATAGCTGTGCGTGTGCTCATGGCCTGTGTGTAAGGGAGAACTAATGATAGCTGTGCGTGTGCTCATGGCCTGTGTGTAAGGGAGAACTAATGATAGCTGTGCGTTTGCTCATGGCCTGTGTGTAAGGGAGAACTAATGATAGCTGTGTGCTCGTGGCCTGTGTGTAAGGGAGAACTAATGATAGCTGTGTGCTCGTGGCCTGTGTGTAAGGGAGAACTAATGATAGCTGTGTGCTCGTGGCCTGTGTGTAAGGGAGAACTAATGATAGCTGTGTGCTCGTGGCCTGTGTGTGAGGGAGAACTAATGATAGCTGTGTGCTCGTGGCCTGTGTGTGAGGGAGAACTAATGATAGCTGTGTGCTCGTGGCCTGTGTGTGAGGGAGAACTAATGATAGCTGTGTGCTCGTGGCCTGTGTGTGAGGGAGAACTAATGATAGCTGTGTGCTCGTGGCCTGTGTGTGAGGGAGAACTAATGATAGCTGTGCGTGTGCTCGTGGCCTGTGTGTGAGGGAGAACTAATGATAGCTGTGCGTGTGCTCGTGGCCTGTGTGTGAGGGAGAACTAATGATAGCTGTGCGTGTGCTCGTGGCCTGTGTGTGAGGGAGAACTAATGATAGCTGTGCGTGTGCTCGTGGCCTGTGTGTGAGGGAGAACTAATGATAGCTGTGCGTGTGCTCGTGGCCTGTGTGTGAGGGAGAACTAATGATAGCTGTGTGCTCGTGGCCTGTGTGTGAGGGAGAACTAATGATAGCTGTGCGTGTGCTCGTGGCCTGTGTGTGAGGGAGAACTAATGATAGCTGTGCGTGTGCTCGTGGCCTGTGTGTGAGGGAGAACTAATGATAGCTGTGCGTGTGCTCGTGGCCTGTGTGTGAGGGAGAACTAATGATAGCTGTGCGTGTGCTCGTGGCCTGTGTGTGAGGGAGAACTAATGATAGCTGTGCGTGTGCTTGTGGCCTGTGTGTGAGGGAGAACTAATGATAGCTGTGCGTGTGCTCATGGCCTGTGTGTAAGGGAGAACTAATGATAGCTGTGCGTGTGCTCATGGCCTGTGTGTAAGGGAGAACTAATGATAGCTGTGCGTGTGCTCGTGGCCTGTGTGTGAGGGAAAACTAATGATAGCTGTGTGCTCGTGGCCTGTATGTGAGGGAGAACTAATGATAGCTGTGCGTGTGCTCATGGCCTGTGTGTAAGGGAGAACTAATGATAGCTGTGCGTGTGCTCATGGCCTGTGTGTGAGGGAAAACTAATGATAGCTGTGCGTGTGCTCATGGCCTGTGTGTGAGGGAAAACTAATGATAGCTGTGTGCTCGTGGCCTGTATGTGAGGGAGAACTAATGATAGCTGTGCGTGTGCTCGTGGCCTGTGTGTAAGGGAGAACTAATGATAGCTGTGCGTGTGCTCGTGGCCTGTGTGTAAGGGAGAACTAATGATAGCTGTGTGCTCGTGGCCTGTGTGTAAGGGAGAACTAATGATAGCTGTGTGCTCGTGGCCTGTGTGTAAGGGAGAACTGATAGCTGTGTGCTCGTGGCCTGTATGTGAGGGAGAACTAATGATAGGTGTGCTCATGGCCTGTGTGTAAGGGAAAACTAATGATAGCTGTGCGTGTGCTCATGGCCTGTGTGTAAGGGAGAACTAATGATAGCTGTGCGTGTGCTCATGGCCTGTGTGTGAGGGAAAACTAATGATAGCTGTGCGTGTGCTCATGGCCTGTGTGTGAGGGAAAACTAATGATAGCTGTGTGCTCGTGGCCTGTATGTGAGGGAGAACTAATGATAGCTGTGCGTGTGCTCGTGGCCTGTGTGTAAGGGAGAACTAATGATAGCTGTGCGTGTGCTCGTGGCCTGTGTGTAAGGGAGAACTAATGATAGCTGTGTGCTCGTGGCCTGTGTGTAAGGGAGAACTAATGATAGCTGTGTGCTCGTTGCCTGTGTGTAAGGGAGAACTGATAGCTGTGTGCTCGTGGCCTGTATGTGAGGGAGAACTAATGATAGGTGTGCTTGTGGCCTGTATGTGAGGGAAAACTAATGATAGCTGTGCGTGTGCTCGTGGCCTGTGTGTAAGGGAGAACTAATGATAGCTGTGCGTGTGCTCGTGGCCTGTGTGTAAGGGAGAACTAATGATAGCTGTGTGCTCGTGGCCTGTGTGTAAGGGAGAACTAATGATAGCTGTGTGCTCGTGGCCTGTGTGTAAGGGAGAACTAATGATAGCTGTGTGCTCGTGGCCTGTGTGTAAGGGAGAACTAATGATAGCTGTGTGCTCGTGGCCTGTGTGTAAGGGAGAACTAATGATAGCTGTGTGCTCGTGGCCTGTGTGTAAGGGAGAACTAATGATAGCTGTGCGTGTGCTCATGGCCTGTATGTGAGGGAGAACTAATGATAGCTGTGCGTGTGCTCATGGCCTGTATGTGAGGGAGAAGAACTAATGATAGCTGTGTGCTCGTGGCCTGTGTGTAAGGGAGAACTAATGATAGCTGTATGTGAGGGAGAACTAATGATAGCTGTGCGTGTGCTCGTGGCCTGTATGTGAGGGAGAACTAATGATAGCTGTGCGTGTGCTCGTGGCCTGTATGTGAGGGAGAACTAATGATAGCTGTGCTTGTGCTCGTGGCCTGTATGTGAGGGAGAACTAATGATAGCTGTGCGTGTGCTCGTGGCCTGTGTGTGAGGGAGAACTAATGATAGCTGTGCGTGTGCTTGTGGCCTGTGTGTGAGGGAGAACTAATGATAGCTGTGCGTTTGCTCGTGGCCTGTGTGTAAGGGAGAACTAATGATAGCTGTGCGTGTGCTCGTGGCCTGTATGTGAGGGAGAACTAATGATAGCTGTGCTCGTGGCCTGTATGTGAGGGAGAACTAATGATAGCTGTGCGTTTGCTTGTGGCCTGTGTGTGAGGGAGAACTAATGATAGCTGTGCGTTTGCTCGTGGCCTGTATGTGAGGGAGAACTAATGATAGCTGTGCGTTTGCTCGTGGCCTGTGTGTGAGGGAGAACTAATTATAGCTGTGCGTGTGCTCGTGGCCTGTGTGTGAGGGAGAACTAATGATAGCTGTGCGTGTGCTCGTGGCCTGTATGTGAGGGAGAACTAATGATAGCTGTGCTTTTGCTCGTGGCCTGTGTGTGAGGGAGAACTAATGATAGCTGTGCGTTTGCTCGTGGCCTGTGTGTGAGGGAGTTCCCTCACACACAGGCCACGAGCAAACGCACAGCTATCATTAGTTCTCCCTCACACACAGGCCACGAGCACACGCACAGCTATCATTAGTTCTCCCTCACACACAGGGAGAACTAATGATAGTTGTGTGTGAGGGTCCGATAACTAATAACAATAACCGTGCGTGAGGGTCAAAAAACTAACTAACTGTGCGTGTGGGTCACGAGAACTAACAAATTATAATAACTCTGCGTGTGCTCGTGGCGCGTGTGTGAGGGTCCGAGAACTAACAACAACTCTGCGTGTGCTCGTGGCGCGTGTGTAAGGGTCAGAGAACTAACAATAACTGTGCGTCTGTGAGGGTCCGAGAACTAACAATAACTGTGCTCGTGGTCTGTGTGTAAGGGTCCGAGAACTAACAATAACTGTGCGTGTGCTCGTGGCCTGTGTGTGAGGGAGAACTCTTGATAGCTGTGCGTGTGCTCGTGGCCTGTGTGTGAGGGAGAACTAATGATAGCTGTGCGTGTGCTTGTGGCCTGGGTGTGAGGGAGAACAAATGATAGCTGTCCGTGTGCTCGTGGCCTGTGTGTGAGGGAGAAATAACGATAGCTGTGTGTAAGGGAGAACTAATGATAGCTGTGCTTGTGCTCGTGGCTTGTCTGTGAGGGAGAGAACTGATAGCTGTGCGTGTGCTCGTGGCCTGTGTGTGAGGGAGAACTAATGATACCTGTGCTCGTGGCCTGTGTGAGGAAGAACAAATAGCTGTGTGTCTGCTCGTGGCCTGTATGTGAGGGAGAATTAATGATAGCTGTGTGTGTGCTTATGGCCTGTGTGTGAGGGAGAACTAATGATAGCTGTGTGTGTGCTCGTGGCCTGTGTATAAGGGAGAACTAACAATACCTGTGTGTGTGCTCGTGGCCTGTATGTAAGGGAGAACTGATACCTGTGCGTGTGCTTGTTCTATGTGTGAGGGAGAACCAACAATACCTGTGCGTTTGCTCGTGGCCTGTGAGGGGAGAACTAATGATAGCTGTGCGTGTGCTCGTGGCCTGTATGTGAGGGAGAACTAATGATAGCTGTGCGTTTGCTCGTGGCCTGTGTGTAAGGGAGAACTAATGATAGCTGTGCGTGTGCTCGTGGCCTGTATGTGAGGGAGAACTAATGATAGCTGTGCGTGTGCTTGTGGCCTGTGTGTGAGGGAGAACTAATGATAGCTGTGCTTTTGCTCGTGGCCTGTGTGTGAGGGAGAACTAATGATAGCTGTGTGTGAGGGTCTGATAACTAACAATAACTGCGTGAGGGTCAAAAAACTAACAATAACTGTGCATGTGGGTCCGAGAACTAACAACAACTGTGCGTGTGCTCGTGGCGCGCGTGTGAGGGTCCGAGAACTAACAACAACTGTGCGTGTGCTCGTGGCGCGTGTGTAAGGGTCAGAGAACTAACAACTGTGCGTCTGTGAGGGTCCGAGAACTAACAATAACTGTGCGTGTGCTTGTGGCCTGTGTGTGAGAACTAATGATAGCTGTGCTTGTGGCCTGTGTGTGAGGGAGAACTAATGATAGCTGTGCGTATGCTTGTGGCCTGGGTGTGAGGGAGAACTAATGATAGCTGTGCGTGTGCTTGTGGCCTGGGTGTGAGGGAGAACTAATGATAGCTGTGTGTGAGGGAGAAATAACGATAGCTGTGCGTGTGCTTGTGGCCTGTGTGTAAGGGAGAACTAATGATAGCTGTGCGTGTGCTCGTGGCTTGTCTGTGAGGGAGAGAACTGATAGCTGTGCGTGTGCTCGTGGCCTGTGTGTGAGGGAGAACTAATGATACCTGTGCTCGTGGCCTGTGTGTGAGGGAGAACTCTTGATAGCTGTGCGTGTGCTCGTGGCCTGTGTGTGAGGGAGAACTAATGATAGCTGTGCGTGTGCTTGTGGCCTGGGTGTGAGGGAGAACAAATGATAGCTGTCCGTGTGCTCGTGGCCTGTGTGTGAGGGAGAAATAACGATAGCTGTGTGTAAGGGAGAACTAATGATAGCTGTGTGTGTGCTCGTGGCCTGTGTATAAGGGAGAACTAATGATAGCTGTGCGTGTGCTTGTGGCCTGTGTGTGAGGGAGAACTAATGATAGCTGTGAGTGTGCTTGTGGCCTGTGTGTGAGGGAGAACCAACAATACCTGTGCGTTTGCTCGTGGCCTGTGAGGGGAGAACTAATGATAGCTGTGCGTGTGCTTGTGGCCTGTATGTGAGGGAGAACTAATGATAGCTGTGCGTTTGCTCGTGGCCTGTGTGTAAGGGTGAACTAATGATAGCTGTGCATGTGCTTGTGGCCTGTATGTGAGGGAGAACTAATGATAGCTGTACGTTTGCTCGTAGCCTGTATGTGAGGGAGAACTAATGATAGCTGTGCATGTGCTCGTGGCCTGTATGTGAGGGAGAACTAATGATAGCTGTGCGTGTGCTTGTGGCCTGTGTGTGAGGGAGAACTAATGATAGCTGTGCTCGTGGCCTGTGTGTGAGGGGGAACTAATGATAGCTGTGCGTTTGCTCGTGGCCTGTGTGTGAGGGAGAACTAATGATAGCTGTGCGTTTGCTCGTGGCCTGTGTGTGAGGGAGAACTAATGATAGCTGTGCGTGTGCTCGTGGCCTGTATGTGAGGGAGAACTAATGATAGCTGTGCGTTTGCTCGTGGCCTGTGTGTGAGGGAGAACTAATGATAGCTGTGCGTTTGCTCGTGGCCTGTGTGTGAGGGAGAACTAATGATAGCTGTGCGTTTGCTCGTGGCCTGTGTGTGAGGGAGAACTAATGATAGCTGTGCGTTTGCTCGTGGCCTGTGTGTGAGGGAGAACTAATGATAGCTGTGCATGTGCTCGTGGCCTGTGTGTGAGGGAGAACTAACAATAACTGTGCGTCTGTGAGGGTCCGAGAACTAACAATATCTGTGCGTGTGCTCGTGGCCTGTGTGTGAGGGAGAACTAATGATAGCTGTGCGTGTGCTCGTGGCCTGGGTGTGAGGGAGAACTAATGATAGCTGTGCGTGTGCTCGTGGCCTGTGTGTGAGGGAGAACTAATGATAGCTGTGCGTGTGCTTGTGGCCTGTGTGTAAGGGAGAACTAATGATAGCTGTGCGTGTGCTCGTGGCTTTTCTGTGAGGGAGAGAACTGATAGCTGTGCGTGTGCTCGTGGCCTGTGTGTGAGGGAGAACTAATGATACCTGTGCTCGTGGCCTGTGTGAGGAAGAACTAATAATAGCTGTGCGTCTGCTCGTGGCCTGTATGTGAGGGAGAATTATAGCTGTGCGTGTGCTCGTGGCCTGTGTGTGAGGGAGAACTAATGATAGCTGTGTGTGTGTGCTCGTGGCCTGTGTATAAGGGAGAACTAACTATACCTGTGCGTGTGCTCGTGGCCTGTATGTAAGGGAGAACTGATACCTGTGCGTGTGCTTGTGGCCTGTGTGTGAGGGAGAACCAACAATACCTGTGCGTTTGCTCGTGGCCTGTGAGGGGAGAACTAATGATAGCTGTGCGTGTGCTCGTGGCCTGTATGTGAGGGAGAACTAATGATAGCTGTGCGTTTGCTTGTGGCCTGTGTGTGAGGGAGAACTAATGATAGCTGTGCGTGTGCTTGTGGCCTGTGTGTAAGGGAGAACTAATGATAGCTGTGCGTGTGCTCGTGGCTTTTCTGTGAGGGAGAGAACTGATAGCTGTGCGTGTGCTCGTGGCCTGTGTGTGAGGGAGAACTAATGATACCTGTGCTCGTGGCCTGTGTGAGGAAGAACTAATAATAGCTGTGCGTCTGCTCGTGGCCTGTATGTGAGGGAGAATTATAGCTGTGCGTGTGCTCGTGGCCTGTGTGTGAGGGAGAACTAATGATAGCTGTGTGTGTGTGCTCGTGGCCTGTGTATAAGGGAGAACTAACTATACCTGTGCGTGTGCTCGTGGCCTGTATGTAAGGGAGAACTGATACCTGTGCGTGTGCTTGTGGCCTGTGTGTGAGGGAGAACCAACAATACCTGTGCGTTTGCTCGTGGCCTGTGAGGGGAGAACTAATGATAGCTGTGCGTTTGCTCGTGGCCTGTATGTGAGGGAGAACTAATGATAGCTGTGCGTTTGCTCGTGGCCTGTGTGTGAGGGAGAACTAATGATAGCTGTGCGTTTGCTCGTGGCCTGTGTGTGAGGGTCCGAGAACTAACCATAACTGTGCGTGAGGGTCCGAGAACTAACAATAACTGTGCGTGTGGGTCAGAGAACTAACAAGTTACAATAACTGCGTGTGCTTGTGGCGCGTGTGTGAGGGTCAGAGAACTAACAATAACTGTGTGAGGGTCCGAGAACTAACAATAACTGTGCGTGTGCTCGTGGCCTGTGTGTGAGGAAGAACTAATGATAGCTGTGCGTGTGCTCGTGGCCTGGGTGTGAAGGAGAACTGACGATAGCTGTGCATGTGGTTGTGGTCGGTGTGTGAAGGAGAACCTAACGATAGCTGTGCTTGTGGTCTGAGAACTAACAATGCGTGTGCACGTGGCCTGTGTGTGAGGGTCCGAGAGCTAACAATACCTGTGCGTGTGTTCCTGGCCTGTGTGTATTTTATAGGAGAGGACATAGCATTATAATTAATTTAATATTAAATGCAACGTCTAGGTGTAAAAGCCTCATAAAATATTAGTAATTGCTGGTATTAAACTGTAGTCACTGGCTTGTGTGTATGAATATGTGTTAAGGTGCCAGTAGGGGGTTAATCTCAAAGCGAAAGATAAGCTTATGTTCCACTATAAAACTATCAGCTCCTGGATAGGAATGAGTTAATAGACGTCTTGTGATTGAAGAGCAATAATCGGCTCACTGTGTGACAGGAAGGGGTTAAGAGCAGTTTTGTGGTGAAGGAAATGATTAATCGTGTGACATTGGCCAGGAAGTCACTGGAAAGGGTTAACCAGGTTCATTTGATTAATTGCAGTTTTTCTATGTGAAAGGAACAGGTTAATAAATGATCTGCTTATTTATTACAGGAAGGGGTCCCCTGTGTGCTCCCATGGGCAAGAACTAAGTTTCTATTATCAGTGTTCTCCACATACAATTTTGCCAGATGTGGGGGTAATGTGCTGTATACTGACATTTACTGTTAATCTATCCAAAGCACAAATTAATTGCCTATTTTAATTTATTTAATGATAATTTGTGCACCAAACATTGGGGAAAAAAAATGGCTAATTTTTTAATGTTGCTTTAAAGGGACAGTAAACTTACGAACTAATGTTATATAATTCTGCACATAGCTTAGTGCCAATATCTGATTGCAGAGATATTATTTTCCAAAATGCTATTTTCCTGACTGCCACTCCTGGCTCTACTGAGCGGGTCTTAATTTGCCTAAGCGCATTGCGGGCACGCTGTCTAGTCACAGCAGGCCTGATCGTGCCATTAAACTGAATGTAGCTCGCTACCAGAGCGGGAGAGAGCTGCATTCAGTTTAATGTGATCGGGCCGTCTGTGACTAGACAGCGTGTTTGTGATCCGCTTATGCAAATTAAGATCTGCTCATTAGAGCCAGGAGTGGGGGGTTAGGAAAATATCTCTGCAAACGCTTCACTTACTGTATACAATATAATAGATACATTTTTATACCTTTTTAATATACTGCTGACTGCCAGTTTCCAGACTTTGGGTTTAGATCCACTTACTCTTTGGACTATTGTGAGAGTACAGATACACCTGGGGCAAATAACTGAGGATTAGTGATAGGGCAGAGTTAGACTAGTCGATAGGTATCACATTTTTCGACTACTACGGCATCATCGATTAATGATCTATTAAATGTTGCTATATTTTGATGGTCAAAAATAGCCCGTAGCCTAAGCCTACTATCGACTGTGGATTGTCTCACTTGGCGGCAGTTATGATGACGTGTTATTTCGTACTCTTAGACGAAACACATTTTGCAAAAAACATAAAAGGACAGAAGTGCCACATGGCCCAATATTGTATGAAACAATCAGAATGATAAATGTGAAAATTGCACTCACATGTGGTGTTGCATCCCTAGTGGTGCAGAAGGAGTGATCTGGGATCAATTACAGTCACCCAGAAGACTGGCCTCCGGTGGATATCTGTAGAGGAGTATACAGAACATGGCCTAGTATTGATTTTACAGGCGAGGTGTGGTAAAGTATAAAATACACTCACATTTGGTGAAGCACCTCCCTTAGTGCTATAGAGGCAAGCTGGGATCAATGTGGTCACCCAGTAGACTTATTCTCCGGGAGTCAGGAACTCCCAGCAATCCAATATCAGAATGAGGATGTAAAAGACAAATGCAGTACGGCAGCAAGTGGTAAGTTCAAGAGACTTACTTTATTAAAAATAATAAAATAACTAGCAACGTGTTTTTCAGCCAACCAGTGGCTGTTTCATCAGGATGGGGGGTTGATATTGAGGGGGGGCAGCTACACTACTGAAAATTTTTATTTTTAAAAATACCATATTTTATGGCAAACTGTGTACTGGCATACAGCTGCCAGTACCCAAGATGGATCACAATAAGGGAGAGGGTTAGAGAGCTGTTTGGGGGGATCAGGGAGGTTGGGGGCTAAGGGGGGATCCTACACAGCAGAATAAGTTTAAAAAAAACACCTTTATTTTAGGACTGGCAGACTTTCTGCCTGTACTTAAGATGGCGGGGACAATTGTGGAGTGGGGGAGGGAAGAGAGCTGTTTGGGAGGGATCAGGGGGTGTGATGTGTCAGATGGGAGGCTGATCTCTACACTAAAGTTAAAATTAACTCCTTCACTGCTGGGCATAATACACGTGTGGTGCACAGCGGCATTTAGCGGCCTTCTAATTACTAAAAAGCAACGCCAAAGCCATGTATGTCTGCTATTTCTGAACAAAGGGGATCCCAGAGAAGCATTTACAACCATGTGTGCCATAATTGCACAAGCTGTTTGTAAATAATTTCAGTGTGAAACCTAAAGTTTGTGAAAAAGTGAACGATTTATTTGGCGGTGAAATGGTGGCATGAAATATAACAAAATGGGCCTAGATCAATACTTTGGGTTGTCTTCTAAAATATATATATATATATATATATATATACACACATGTCAAGGGATATTCAGGGATTCCTAAACAGATACCAGTGTTCCAATGTAAATATCGCTAATTTTGAGAAAAAAAAGGGGTTTGGAAATAGCAAAGTGCTATTTGTAATTATTGCCCTATAACTTGCAAAGAACATGTAAACATTGGGTATTTCTAAACTCAGGACAAAATTTAGAAACTAGCATGGGTATTTTCCTTCATGTAATTGGCAAGAGTCCATGAGCTAGTGACGTATGGGATATACATTCCCATACGTCAATTTATACATATAAATTTCCCAAACCTCAAAATGCCTATAAATGCACCTCCCACCACACCCACAGCTCAGTTTTACAAACTTTGCCTCCTATGGAGGTGGTGAAGTAAGTTTGTGCTTAGTTTTTATGATTTCTTCTATGATAAGCGCTTCTAAGCATTCTGAAGCCCAATTCCTCTCAGAGTACAGTGTTTGTCAGAGGGATGTGAAGAGAGTATCGCCTATTGATTTTATGGTTTCTCTCACGGGAAATCTTTTCAAGGGTTCTCTGTTATCGGTCATAGGGATTCATCTCCTACCTCCCTTTTCAGATTGACGATATACTCTTATAAACCATTACCTCTGCTGATAGTTTTTATTACTGGATTGGCTATCTGCTATATGTGGATGGGTGTCTTTCGGTAAGTATGTATCATTATTTAAGACACTCTCAGATATGGTTTGGCGCTTTATGTATTAATATAAAGTTTTAAATATGTTTTTTACTTATATTTGCCATGAGTCAGGTCTATGTATATTTCCCTTTGCAGTCTAAACAGTTACAGTATATGAATAATGTTTGGGAAGTTTATTTAAACTTTTTTTTCTTACCTGGGGTTCAGTCTTTTTTTCTAATTTGACTTGTTTCTCAATTTTTTTTCGCGGGCAAATCTAGGCTAACGAGGACGCAAAATGCTGTTATTTATTGTGTCGTTTTCTTCAGCTCAATTTTGTGGCATTTATTTTATGCTAAAAATGTTTCTATATGTACAATGACATTTACTGGTTTTACTTTTTTTTTTTGGCTCAAAGAATCCTGTATCAGAGACAGTTTTATTAAAAATTCTACTTATTTTACATTTGAACATTCTTTGTTAAGGAAAATTTGTTATTTTTAGCTCTTAGGAGCCTAGTCCTCCTATTAACTATGTTATTTTAAAATATGGATTTTAATTTGCTTTTGAGGGTTTTTCCTATTCAAGATACTATCTGTATAATGTTCTAAAGCAGCGGTCGCCAACCAGTGGTCCGTTAGCCACTGGTGGTCCACGAGAAGAGGTTGGTGGTCCTTGACTCCATCAAGCAGGAATTAGTCGCCTCTGATGGTGTCACCTCTGTTGCGCCCCAACTCTCTACAGATCCTGACTGGACATCAGTGAAAACTGACGGAGGAGGAGTTAAATTACAATCTCCCTACGCACATTGCGTAGTACTGCGCAACTTGCATAGCTAAAATTGCATTTTTAACTCCTCCCACCTGGCGCACTGCTCAGAGGAAGATGCTTCCATTCTAAAGCCAGCAGAGGTTTGTATAGTCTTGGCTTGAAGTAGTGGAATTAAAGTATATTAAAAAAAAGAGAGAAAATCTTTTAAAAAAATTCTCTCTTATATGGTAGTTTATTGTAGGTTAGGGTTTTTTTTTATGTTGGGGTTGCTTTTTTATTTTTATTCCAAATTCTTTTTATTGAGAGAAACCTTATAAATCACAGTAAGTCACAGTAAATCCGTTACATGAAAGTTTTAAATTCACACACATAGATGCTAAAATACAAATGATTGATGACTAACATAGGTTCCCGTTTTTGATACTTAAGTGAGTGAATTTTACGTTCAACTCATACAAAATTAACTAACTAATATTGTTCCATAAGCACAGCATACCGTTGTAAATAAAGGAAGCTCATATAAACTGTCCAATAGTCCTTGTGAGATTTTTCTATATTGTCGTCCAGTTAAGTCACATAACTAACATTTCTCTCCACATGGTCCCGTCTGTATTTCAAATGAAGATCCCAGGTGGCATGTGCTTGAATAAAAGGTTCCCTATTTTCCATTCTATAGGACCCATACTCTTCTAATTCTATAATATCTGTAACCTGTCTCCAAATGGTCATTGTGGGGGGGTTGCTGGACTTCCAGTTCTTGGCTATAAGTGTTTTTGCGCTATTTGTGAATATCCTAAATAGGATTTTGTGTGCCCTGGAAGGAAGTTTGAATTGTTTATTCAATAAAAATATTAGCGGGTCCATGGGTAATTTAATCTGTAAGACCTTCTCTATCTTGTCTATGATGGCCCTCCATAGATAATTAATACCATTACACCACCACCACCACATGTGCCCCATTCCACTTCCCACATGTCCACATCTCCAGCATCTATTCCTAGTCGAAGGGTAAAGTTTATGCAAACGTCTCGGGGTGAGATACCAGTTATGAAGTATTTTATAGTTTAATTCAACAATGGTTGCTGAAGAGGAGGAGGATTTGGTACTGCTAAACATACCGGAAGCTGTCTGGGGGAGAATAATGACCCCCAATTCTCTTTCCCATGACTCTATGGAGTTGGGTAAAAAGCCAGGGGGAGGGTGAGATAATATATTCTGGATTTTAGAAAGTGAATGTTGTAAGGGCGTTTTAGATGAGAGCATTTTCTCTAGTGTAGTTAGACGGCGGAGCATATTAAGGCTTTGTTTATGTGTAGTTACGTAATGATGTACTCTCCGGTAGTTGAACCAATTGTGCGCCCAGAAAAACCCTTTTTCTTGTACCTGTCTATGTGAGAGTATACAGTCTTCTTCCGATAGGTGAAGAACATTTACATCTAGGGGAAAGGCATTGTTATGATCATGTATTATCAAGTCAACTAAGGAGAATTCCGAGTTGTGGACCAGAAAAGTCAAGGGGGACGGTCTCGAGGTCATGTATGGATTTACTTTGTTTGCCCTTTCCCAGTTAAGGATGGTCTCCCTAGTTATCGGATTGGGTATGGCTTTGAGTGCTTTTTCAAAGTTCGGGGACCAGCACAAGGTAGGGAGGTTAACTCCCTGATTGAGGTTTTCCTCTAACAAAATCCATCGTTTCTGTTGTCTATGTATTCTCCAGTCCAGAACACACTGTATGGATATCGCTAGTCTATAGAAGTCAATGTTTGGGACCCCCAGTCCCCCATGGCTCCTAGAACTCATCATGATGGGTCCATTAATTCTGGGAAGTTTCCCCATCCTGATAAATGAGCTAAATAATCTTTGAATTTTGGTGGTATATCGGGGAGGGAGGGGGATGGGCAGAGTCTGTAGGATGTATTGAAGTCTGGGGAACGCCATCATTTTAATGGAATTGATCCTACCTAACCAAGTGAGAGGTTTTGTATGCCATGAGGACAGATCCCGAACCAAGGCCCTCTCCATCGGGATATAGTTTAGGTCGTATATTCTGTCCACGTCCTCAGCTAAATAAACACCTAGGTATTTTAAGGAATCCCTGCATTGGTGGAAAGGGCATATTCAAGCAATTTGTTGCTCAGTGTGGGTAGTAAGGGAAATCCCAAGGTACTCTGATTTAGTGGAATTAAGGGTCAGACATTGTGCAGGGGGGACATCAGGACCAGACATTGTGCAGGGGGGACATCAGGACCAGACATTGTGCAGGGGGGACATCAGGACCAGACATTGTGCAGGGGGAACATCAGGACCAGACATTGTGCAGGGGGAACATCAGGACCAGACATTGTGCAGGGGGAACATCAGGACCAGACATTGTGCAGGGGGAACATCAGGACCCCATACATCATTGTGCAGGGGGAACATCAGGACCCCATACATCATTGTGCAGGGGGAACATCAGGACCCCATACATCATTGTGCAGGGGGAACATCAGGACCCCATACATCATTGTGCAGGGGGAACATCAGGACCCCATACATCATTGTGCAGGGGGAACATCAGGACCCCATACATCATTGTGCAGGGGGAACATCAGGACCCCATACATCATTGTGCAGGGGGAACATCAGGACCCCATACATCATTGTGCAGGGGGAACATCAGGACCCCATACATCATTGTGCAGGGGGAACATCAGGACCCCATACATCATTGTGCAGGGGGAACATCAGGACCCCATACATCATTGTGCAGGGGGAACATCAGGACCCCATACATCATTGTGCAGGGGGAACATCAGGACCCCATACATCATTGTGCAGGGGGAACATCAGGACCCCATACATCATTGTGCAGGGGGAACATCAGGACCCCATACATCATTGTGCAGGGGGAACATCAGGACCCCATACATCATTGTGCAGGGGGAACATCAGGACCCCATACATCATTGTGCAGGGGGAACATCAGGACCCCATACATCATTGTGCAGGGGGAACATCAGGACCCCATACATCATTGTGCAGGGGGAACATCAGGACCCCATACATCATTGTGCAGGGGGAACATCAGGACCCCATACATCATTGTGCAGGGGGAACATCAGGACCCCATACATCATTGTGCAGGGGGAACATCAGGACCCCATACATCATTGTGCAGGGGGAACATCAGGACCCCATACATCATTGTGCAGGGGGAACATCAGGACCCCATACATCATTGTGCAGGGGGAACATCAGGACCCCATACATCATTGTGCAGGGGGAACATCAGGACCCCATACATCATTGTGCAGGGGGAACATCAGGACCCCATACATCATTGTGCAGGGGGAACATCAGGACCCCATACATCATTGTGCAGGGGGAACATCAGGACCCCATACATCATTGTGCAGGGGGAACATCAGGACCCCATACATCATTGTGCAGGGGGAACATCAGGACCCCATACATCATTGTGCAGGGGGAACATCAGGACCCCATACATCATTGTGCAGGGGGAACATCAGGACCCCATACATCATTGTGCAGGGGGAACATCAGGACCCCATACATCATTGTGCAGGGGGAACATCAGGACCCCATACATCATTGTGCAGGGGGAACATCAGGACCCCATACATCATTGTGCAGGGGGAACATCAGGACCCCATACATCATTGTGCAGGGGGAACATCAGGACCCCATACATCATTGTGCAGGGGGAACATCAGGACCCCATACATCATTGTGCAGGGGGAACATCAGGACCCCATACATCATTGTGCAGGGGGAACATCAGGACCCCATACATCATTGTGCAGGGGGAACATCAGGACCCCATACATCATTGTGCAGGGGGAACATCAGGACCCCATACATCATTGTGCAGGGGGAACATCAGGACCCCATACATCATTGTGCAGGGGGAACATCAGGACCCCATACATCATTGTGCAGGGGGAACATCAGGACCCCATACATCATTGTGCAGGGGGAACATCAGGACCCCATACATCATTGTGCAGGGGGAACATCAGGACCCCATACATCATTGTGCAGGGGGAACATCAGGACCCCATACATCATTGTGCAGGGGGAACATCAGGACCCCATACATCATTGTGCAGGGGGAACATCAGGACCCCATACATCATTGTGCAGGGGGAACATCAGGACCCCATACATCATTGTGCAGGGGGAACATCAGGACCCCATACATCATTGTGCAGGGGGAACATCAGGACCCCATACATCATTGTGCAGGGGGAACATCAGGACCCCATACATCATTGTGCAGGGGGAACATCAGGACCAGACATCATTGTGCAGGGGGAACATCAGGACCAGACATCATTGTGCAGGGGGAACATCAGGACCAGACATCATTGTGCAGGGGGCAGTTGGGGACCAGATATTGTACAGGGGGCGCACGTGAGGACCAGATATTATGCAGGGATCGCACGTGGCGACCAGATATTATGCAGGGGGCGCACGTGGGGACCAGATATTATGCAGGGGGCGCACGTGGGGACCAGATATTATGCAGGGGGGCGCACGTGGGGACCAGATATTATGCAGGGGGCGCACGTGGGGACCAGATATTATGCAGGGGGCGCACGTGGGGACCAGATATCATGCAGGGATCGCACGTGGGGACCAGATATCATGCAGGGATCGCACGTGGGGACCAGATATCATGCAGGGATCGCACGTGGGGACCAGATATTATGCAGGGGGCGCACGTGGGGACCAGATATTATACAGGGGGCGCAAGTGGGGACCAGATACGGTATTATGCAGGGGGCGCACGTGGGGACCAGATATCATACAGGGGGCGCACGTGGGGACCAGATATCATGCAGGGATCGCACGTGGGGACCAGATATTATGCAGGGGGCGCACGTGGGGACCAGATATTATACAGGGGGCGCAAGTGGGGACCAGATACGGTATTATGCAGGGGGCGCACGTGGGGACCAGATATTATACAGGGGGCGCACGTGGGGACCAGATATTATGCAGGGATCGCACGTGGCGACCAGATATTATGCAGGGGGCGCACGTGGGGACCAGATATTATACAGGGGGCGCAAGTGGGGACCAGATACGGTATTATGCAGGGGGCGCACGTGGGGACCAGATATCATGCAGGGGGCGCACGTGGGGACCAGATATCATACAGGGGGCGCACGTGGGGACCAGATATCATGCAGGGATCGCACGTGGGGACCAGATATTATGCAGGGGGCGCACGTGGGGACCAGATATTATACAGGGGGCGCAAGTGGGGACCAGATACGGTATTATGCAGGGGGCGCACGTGGGGACCAGATATCATACAGGGGGCGCACGTGGGGACCAGATATCATGCAGGGATCGCACGTGGGGACCAGATATTATGCAGGGGGCGCACGTGGGGACCAGATATTATACAGGGGGCGCAAGTGGGGACCAGATACGGTATTATGCAGGGGGCGCACGTGGGGACCAGATATTATACAGGGGGCGCACGTGGGGACCAGATATTATACAGGGGGCGCACGTGGGGACCAGATATTATGCAGGGGGCGCACGGGGGGACCAGATATTATGCAGGGGGCGCACGGGGGGACCAGATATTATGCAGGGGGCGCACGGGCGGACCAGATATTATGCAGGGGGCGCACGTGGGGACCAGATATTATGCAGGGGGCGCACGTGGGGACCAGATATTATGCAGGGGGCGCACGTGGGGACCAGATATTATGCAGGGGGGCGCACGTGGGGACCAGATATTATGCAGGGGGGCGCACGTGGGGACCAGATATTATGCAGGGGGGCGCACGTGGGGACCAGATATTATGCAGGGGGGCGCACGTGGGGACCAGATATTATGCAGGGGGGCGCACGTGGGGACCAGATATTATGCAGGGGGGCGCACGTGGGGACCAGATATTATGCAGGGGGCGCACGTGGGGACCAGATATTATGCAGGGGGCGCACGTGGGGACCAGATATTATGCAGGGGGCGCACGTGGGGACCAGATATTATGCAGGGGGCGCACGTGGGGACCAGATATTATGCAGGGGGCGCACGTGGGGACCAGATATTATGCAGGGGGCGCACGTGGGGATCAGATATTATGCAGGGGGCGCACGTGGGAACCAGATATTATGCAGGGGGGCGCACGTGGGGACCAGATATTATGCAGGGATCGCACGTGGGGACCAGATATTATGCAGGGGGCGCACGTGGGGACCAGATACGGTATTATGCAGGGGGCGCACGTGGGAGCCAGATATTATGCAGGGGGCGCACGTGGGGACCAGATATTATGCAGGAGGGAACATAGGGGGTCAGACATTGTGCAGGGGTGCTGACCACACAATAGATCTCAGATTCAAAGGAGGAGGAGTAACACGCATGATTGCGCTAGCTAAGCTGCAGCCTGCCACTGCTACTTGCTGGGACAGTTCAGGACATTTAAATGGCGGGGACTGGGTTCCAAATTCCAGGACTGTCCCGGCAAAAACGGGACAGTTGGCAAGTATGTTTGAAATGGCTGCCAAGCTCAGCCCACTGATGACATCATGATCTGGGCAGTATATGGCATCCAAAAGGCTCACTAGTTGAATTCAACAGACTGTCAATGCTATTCAGCAGAGTGCCTAGATGCAGCCCAGATTGTGATGTCATCAGTGGGTGGAGCTTGGCAGCCATTTCAAACTGGCCAGAAACAATATTCATTTTAAAATAAAGTTTTTTCTGTTCCTGCTGCATGCTATAGAAAGGTTTGCAGGAGGCTATTTGTAGCTTAATCTAAGGTAAGACTTTAAGATGACCACAATGTGTCTGTATAAAGCTGCAGGGTATGTGGTGTGTCTATGTAAAGCAGTAGCCTGTAGGGTATGTGGTGTGTCTATGTAAAGCAGTAGCCTGTAGGGCAGTGTTTTTCAACCAGTGTGCCGTGAGAGATCCTCAGGTGTGCCACGACAGACTGACAACAGTGTGACATATTTTTTAAACTTTGCTTGTTTTTTACTCCCAGTGCAGGGGTAGTTTGTAGGAGGCATGGCATAACAGCACAAAACATACAGTATGTGTGTGTTTGTGTGTATGTGTATATATATGCTGTATTAGGCTACAATGTGTGATTTTTTTAGAATTTTGGGATGGTGGTGTGCCACAGGATTTTTTAATGTAAAAAAGTGTGCCACAGCAAAAAAAAGGTTAAAAATCACTGCTGTAGGGTATGTGGTGTGTCTATGTAAAGCTGTAGCCTGTAGGGTATGTGGTGTGTCTATGTAAAGCTGTAGCCTGTAGGGTATGTGGTGTGTCTATGTAAAGCTGCAGGGTATGTGGCGTGTCTATGTAAAGCTGCAGGGTATGTGGCGTGTCTATGTAAAGCTGCAGGGTATGTGGCGTGTCTATGTAAAGCTGTAGCCTGTAGGGTATGTGGTGTGTCTATGTAAAGCTGCAGGGTATGTGGCGTGTCTATGTAAAGCTGCAGGGTATGTGGCGTGTCTATGTAAAGCTGCAGGGTATGTGGCGTGTCTATGTAAAGCTGCAGGGTATGTGGCGTGTCTATGTAAAGCTGCAGGGTATGTGGTGTGTCTATGTAAAGCTGCAGGGTATGTGGCGTGTCTATGTAAAGCTGCAGGGTATGTGGCGTGTCTATGTAAAGCTGCAGGGTATGTGGCGTGTCTATGTAAAGCTGCAGGGTATGTGGCGTGTCTATGTAAAGCTGCAGGGTATGTGGCGTGTCTATGTAAAGCTGCAGGGTATGTGGTGTGTCTATGTAAAGCTGCAGGGTATGTGGTGTGTCTATGTAAAGCTGCAGGGTATGTGGTGTGTCTATGTAAAGCTGCAGGGTATGTGGCGTGTCTATGAAGCTGCTCATATTGATTAGAGTACAAGTGATGTCACTGCTTTGCTAGTTTCCTCTCCCACCCTGTCTCACTCTGCCTGTCCCAGCTTCTCCCAGTCCCTCCTCATTCAGTGCTCAGCAAGGAAGAGGAAGCAAGGACTGTGTAGACGGTAAATTTGAAACTAAGAAAACTTTACTGTGACTGGTTATATTGTCTGTTGTCCTGAATCTAGCACAAGCATTTGCTGCTGGACTTCTAGATCTGTGCTATGTACAGTAGAGCTGTGGTTTACTTTATTATGGTAAATTATATGTTTGATGTTAATGTGTCTAGCACAGCTGTATGTATGCAGTCTGTATTAGGTATAAGGGTGTATGTATGCAGTCTGTGTTAGGTATAAGGGTGTATGTATGGAGTCTGTGTTAGGTATAAGGGTGTATGTATGCAGTCTGTGTTAGGTATAAGGGTGTCTGTATGCAGTCTGTGTTAGGTATAAGGGTGTATGTATGCAGTCTGTGTTAGGTATAAGGGTGTCTGTATGCAGTGTGTGTTAGGTATAAGGGTGTATGTATGCAGTCTGTGTTAAATATAAGGGTGTATGTATGCAGTCTGTGTTAGGTATAAGGGTGTCTGTATGCAGTGTGTGTTAGGTATAAGGGTGTATGTATGCAGTGTGTGTTAGGTATAAGGGTGTATGTATGCCGTCTGTGTTAGGTATAAGGGTGTATGTATGGAGTCTGTGTTAGGTATAAGGGTGTATGTATGCAGTCTGTGTTGGGTATAAGGGTGTATGTATGCAGTGTGTGTTAGGTATAAGGGTGTATGTATGGAGTCTGTGTTAGGTATAAGGGTGTATGTATGCAGTCTGTGTTAGATATAAGGGTGTATGTATGCCGTCTGTGTTAGGTATAAGGGTGTATGTATGCCGTCTGTGTTAGGTATAAGGGTGTATGTATGCAGTCTGTGTTAGGTATAAGGGTGTCTGTATGCCGTCTGTGTTAGGTATAAGGGTGTTTGTATGCCGTCTGTGTTAGATATAAGGGTGTATGTATGCAGTCTGTGTTAGGTAAAAGGGTGTATGTATGCAGTCTGTGTTAGGTATAAGGGTGTATGTATGGAGTCTGTGTTAGGTATAAGGGTGTATGTATGCAGTCTGTGTTAGGTATAAGGGTGTATGTATGCAGTCTGTGTTAGGTATAAGGGTGTATGTATGCAGTCTGTGTTAGGTATAAGGGTGTATGTATGCAGTCTGTGTTAGGTATAAGGGTGTATGTATGCAGTGTGTGTTAGGTAAAAGGGTGTCTGTATGCAGTGTGTGTTAGATATAAGGGTGTCTGTATGCAGTCTGTGTTAGGTATAAGGGTGTATTTATGCCGTCTTTGTTAGATATAAGGGTGTATGTATGCCGTCTGTGTTAGATATAAGGGTGTATGTATGCAGTCTGTGTTAGATATAAGGGTGTATGTATGCAGTCTGTGTTAGGTATAAGGGTGTATGTATGCAGTCTGTGTTAGGTATAAGGGTGTATGTATGCAGTGTGTGTTAGGTATAAGGGTGTCTGTATGCAGTGTGTGTTAGGTATAAGGGTGTCTGTATGCAGTGTGTGTTAGATATAAGGGTGTCTGTATGCAGTGTGTGTTAGGTATAAGGGTGTCTGTATGCAGTCTGTGTTAGGTATAAGGGTGTATGTATGCAGTCTGTGTTAAGTATAAGGGTGTCTGTATGCAGTCTGTGTTAGGTATAAGGGTGTCTGTATGCAGTCTGTGTTAGGTATAAGGGTGTATGTATGCAGTCTGTGTTAGGTATAAGGGTGTATGTATGCAGTCGGTGTTAGGTATCAGGGTGTATGTATGCAGTGTGTGTTAGGTATAAGGGTGTCTGTATGCAGTCTGTGTTAGGTATAAGGGTGTCTGTATATAGTCTGTGTTAGGTATAAGGGTGTCTGTATGCAGTCTGTGTTAGATATAAGGGTGTATGTATGCAGTCTGTGTTAGGTATCAGGGTGTATGTATGCCGTCTGTGTTAGGTATAAGGGTGTATGTATGCAGTTTGTGTTAGGTATAAGGGTGTCTGTATGCAGTCTGTGTTAGATATAAGGGTGTATGTATGCAGTCTGTGTTAGGTATAAGGGTGTATGTATGCAGTCTGTGTTAGGTATAAGGGTGTATGTATGCAGTCTGTGTTAGGTATAAGGGTGTATGTATGCAGTCTGTGTTAGGTATAAGGGTGTATGTATGCAGTGTGTGTTAGATATAAGGGTGTATGTATGCAGTCTGTGTTAGATATAAGGGTGCCTGTATGCAGTCTGTGTTAGGTATAAGGGTGTCTGTATGCAGTCTGTGTTAGGTATAAGGGTGTATGTATGCAGTGTGTGTTAGGTATCAGGGTGTATGTATGCAGTGTGTGTTAGGTATAAGGGTGTATGTATGCAGTGTGTGTTAGGTATAAGGGTGTATGTATGCAGTGTGTGTTAGGTATAAGGGTGTATGTATGCAGTCTGTGTTAGGTATAAGGGTGTATGTATGCAGTGTGTGTTAGGTATAAGGGTGTCTGTATGCAGTCTGTGTTAGATATAAGGGTGTATGTATGCAGTGTGTGTTAGGTATAAGGGTGTCTGTATGCAGTCTGTGTTAGGTATAAGGGTGTATGTATGCAGTCTGTGTTAGGTATAAGGGTGTATGTATGAAGTCTGTGTTAGGTATAAGGGTGTCTGTATGCAGTCTGTGTTAGGTATAAGGGTGTATGTATGCAGTCTGTGTTAGGTATAAGGGTGTCTGTATGCAGTCTGTGTTAGGTATCAGGGTGTATGTATGCAGTGTGTGTTAGGTATAAGGGTGTCTGTATGCAGTCTGTGTTAGGTATCGGTGTATGTATGCAGTCTGTGTTAGGTATAAGGGTGTCTGTATGCAGTCTGTGTTAGGTATAAGGGTGTATGTATGCCGTCTGTGTTGGGTATAAGGGTGTCTGTATGCAGTCTGTGTTAGGTATAAGGGTGTATGTATGCCGTCTGTGTTAGGTATAAGGGTGTCTGTATGCCGTCTGTGTTAGGTATAAGGGTGTATGTATGCAGTCTGTGTTAGGTATAAGGGTGTATGTATGCAGTCTGTGTTAGGTATAAAGGTGTATGTATGCAGTCTGTGTTAGGTATAAGGGTGTCTGTATGCAGTCTGTGTTAGGTATAAGGGTGTCTGTATGCAGTCTGTGCTAGGTATAAGGGTGTATGTATGCAGTGTGTGTTAGGTATAAGGGTGTCTGTATGCAGTCTGTGTTGGGTATAAGGGTGTATGTATGCAGTGTGTGTTAGGTATAAGGGTGTATGTATGCAGTCTGTGTTAGGTATAAGGGTGTATGTATGCAGTCTGTGTTAGGTATAAGGGTGTATGTATGCAGTCTGTGTTAGGTATAAGGGTGTATGTATGCAGTCTGTGTTAGGTATAAGGGTGTATGTATGCAGTCTGTGTTAGGTATAAGGGTGTCTGTATGCAGTCTGTGTTAGGTATAAGGGTGTCTGTATGCAGTCTGTGTTAGGTATAAGGGTGTCTGTATGCAGTCTGTGTTAGGTATAAGGGTGTATGTATATAGTCTGTGTTAGGTATAAGGGTGTATGTATGCAGTCTGTGTTAGATATAAGGGTGTATGTATGCAGTCTGTGTTAGATATAAGGGTGTATGTATGCAGTCTGTGTTAGGTATAAGGGTGTCTGTATGCAGTCTGTGTTAGGTATAAGGGTGTATGTATATAGTCTGTGTTAGGTATAAGGGTGTATGTATGCAGTCTGTGTTAGATATAAGGGTGTATGTATGCAGTGTGTGTTAGGTATAAGGGTGTATGTATGCAGTCTGTGTTAGGTATAAGGGTGTATGTATGGAGTCTGTGTTAGGTATAAGGGTGTATGTATGCAGTCTGTGTTAGGTATCAGGGTGTATGTATGCAGTCTGTGTTAGGTATCAGGGTGTATGTATGCAGTCTGTGTTAGGTATCAGGGTGTCTGTATGCAGTCTGTGTTAGGTATAAGGGTGTCTGTATGCAGTCTGTGTTAGGTATAAGGGTGTATGTATGCAGTCTGTGTTAGATATAAGGGTGTATGTATGCAGTCTGTGTTAGTTATAAGGGTGTCTGTATGCAGTCTGTGTTAGGTATAAGGGTGTATGTATGCAGTGTGTGTTAGGTATAAGGGTGTCTGTATGCAGTGTGTGTTAGGTATCAGGGTGTATGTATGCAGTCTGTGTTGGGTATAAGGGTGTATGTATGCCGTCTGTGTTAGGTATAAGGGTGTATGTATGTATGCAGTGTGTGTTAGGTATAAGGGTGTATGTATGCCGTCTGTGTTAGGTATAAGGGTGTCTGTATGCAGTGTGTGTTAGGTATAAGGGTGTATGTATGCCGTCTGTGTTAGGTATAAGGGTGTATGTATGCAGTGTGTGTTAGGTATAAGGGTGTATGTATATAGTCTGTGTTAGGTATAAGGGTGTCTGTATGCAGTGTGTGTTAGGTATAAGGGTGTATGTATGCAGTCTGTGTTAGGTATAAGGGTGTCTGTATGCAGTGTGTGTTAGGTATCAGGGTGTATGTATGCCGTCTGTGTTAGGTATAAGGGTGTATGTATGCAGTCTGTGTTAGATATAAGGGTGTATGTATGCAGTGTGTGTTAGGTATAAGGGTGTATGTATGCCGTCTGTGTTAGGTATCAGGGTGTATGTATGCCGTCTGTGTTAGGTATCAGGGTGTATGTATGCCGTCTGTGTTAGGTATCAGGGTGTATGTATGCAGTCTGTGTTAGGTATAAGGGTGTATGTATGCTGTCTGTGTTAGCTATAAGGCAGTCTGTGTTAGGTATAAGGGTGTATGTATGCAGTCTGTGTTAGGTATAAGGGTGTCTGTATGCAGTCTGTGTTAGGTATAAGGGTGTATGTATGCCGTCTGTGTTAGGTATAAGGGTGTCTGTATGCCGTCTGTGTTAGATATATGTTTGCATTTTAGTCCCAACCCCTCTCTTGAAATCCAAAACTTTCATTATAGATTTTTTTTAGACATAACAAGGAAATAAAGCCCCTTTGCATTGGTTATTTGTACAGTGTCCCACACACTATTGGGTCGGTCCCTTTGATTTCCTCTTACCACCCCTGTACCTTTTAGTAGTTGAGGCATGTGCAGTTATCCCACCTAGGCTGAAGCATGCTGGGAATTGTAGTTTCACACACTCAGAGCTGTGGGCTGTTGGCAATATGGAGGTAGCACAGGACTGGTATGCACATTTGTGTGCTACAGGTTTGTCACCACTATCTATAACTATAGGCCCTAACAGCTAGAATGTATCAGATCTTCTCATCAATTCATTTTGTGGACTGCACCAATCTTATACTGTGGTGTCACAGGGGGAATCTGAGTATAATTACAATTTCTGACTAGAATTGTGTCTGTAGATCTCACCCATAAAAATGCAATAGAATACCATATGCCCAAGTGCCATATCCTAGAAAACTTGTATATGCAAACAGGCTCACAGGTTTATACATCATGCCAGGTGGTATAAATCAAGGTAAAACCCTGGGTCAGCACAGTTTATAAAATTAGTTTGGAGTGGCTTGCAGTTAGTAGGTTCTGTAGTAAATTGCTTAATCATTTATTTACAGAAAAGGTGAGTAATTCATTGAATGATCTTCCAGTAGAGGTGGAACAGATATACTCCAAGGGAAGTTATAAATGCATGGAACATGTATAAGGCGATCCAGAGAAACAATAATTTCAGGAGGAAATGTGAGCAGTGTCTATGGATATTCTGTTTTGTATCTGTTGTAAAAATCTATGTTATATCGCTTTAGAATGTGCTGCAAAATATCTACATTATTCAGCCACAAGCAATATCCAATGTACAATAAGGAGCTTTATGGTTATCTAGAGGTTAACCTGGAGCCCAAGGTTAGATAATCAGCCTGTTTAAGTTGTGCAATGTATCACGCAGGACGTGCCAGTCACATGACTTAGCTGAGGAACTGAGCTTTACCCTGGGTGTCAGGTGACCAGAAAGCATGCACTGCTGCTGTGACGGTAACCTTTATCCCAGGACAGTCTGACTCAGCTATTCATGCCCTGCAAGTCTGGTTTGCATTAGTTGCAGTCTGGTATGGCTAATTCAGGATGCTATTTAGTAAGCAGCTGGGCGAGTCTGCTTGATTTTAAAAACTTTGTATTTTGCTAACTTTTTAGGAAAATTAATTTTAGCAAGAAAAGTTCTTTAGAAAAGACAGAGCTGGACCCAAAATGTGGTCTGTTCAGCTCACTTATTAACCCCTCTACTGCCAATGGTCTCAAGGGAACTGCATTCTGAAATAATTTAGGTAATCTCAGCAATCCATACTGAAGCAATGACTTTTACTTATTAGTGACATAAAACGTTCACCTTGATCAGAATGAATATATATTATTAGTAGTGCAGAATACGTTTATTTATTACTCAGATATATCTCACAAAGGCCAGAGTGAAGTAAACATTTGTATTAGAAGCCATAGCGCAGTTTCTTTGTATACTGCCCCATATTTTAACCTCTTAAGGACATATGACGGAATTTTTCCGTCATAAAACAATTGAGCAAACTGAAAGCTGTGTCCTTAAAGCGTTAAACCTATTACATATTTAAATGAGAGGATAAAGAGAGCGCCTCATAGTGCAGATATCTCTATGCAGTGGGAGAATATAGTGTTATCCAATAAAAAGGTACTCACAAGTGGAGTGGCACTTTTCGTTAAAAAAGTGCAAACAGGCAGGCTGACAGCAGTCAGTACGCTAACAAGGGCAGTATAGTGCAGGTCCGTGAGCGTCTCACAGTCGGAATATCCACCGGTATAACCCTGGTGATGATAGGAGCCGTGCTCCGCAAGAAACCTCTTTCTTCCAACCGGGATCGGATCCTTTTCTGAGGTGACCAGTGTGGGCTGATAAGAAACGTTTCTATAACGTCTCTAAAATTAAAAAGCTGGTACAAATTGGAACACAGTCCAGACTGGGTAGTTAAAAAAACAAGTTTAATGGAGCTGATAACGCGTTTCTCGGCCGTTAGCTCCTGGCCGTTTCATCAGATTGATCTGAGCTTTTTAATTTTAGAGACGTTATAGAAACGTTTCTTATCAGCCCACACTGGTCACCTCAGAAAAGGATCCGATCCCGGTTGGGACAAAGAGGTTTCTTGCGGAGCACGGCTCCTATCATCACCAGGGTTATACCGGTGGATATTCCGACTGTGAGACGCTCACGGACCTGCACTATACTGCCCTTGTCAGCGTACTGACTGCTGTCAGCCTGCCTGTTTGCACTTTTTTAACGAAAAGTGCCACTCCACTTGTGAGTACCTTTTTATTGGATAACACTATATTCTCCCACTGCATAGAGATATCTGCACTATGAGGCGCTCTCTTTCTCCTCTCATTTTTTAGATACCTGACTCACCAACAGCATCAAGAGAAGCAGCCTCACAACACGAGATTTTCGGATTCTTTGGAGATTCCTGTTTAACAACGGACTTCTTTGGTTTGCATTTGCAATTTATGTTTGGACTTTTTCCTCCTTTATAATATTATACTTTTTATCAACAGATACTGTTACAGGTTACACGTATTTATTGGTTACCTTCAGTCACTTTCACAGTTTTCCCTGATCACTGTGTATTTTTGAAAGTTTGTCCCACACCATATTATTATACATTTTTATTTTATATTTTATGCTTTTCAACACATGTTATATGACATTATTTCCCAGTTTACAATACCATTACACTTTCACAAGTCCTTCACACGGAACTTGGGACACGCTTAGTGATTTACACTAACAATTTTGCGATACAGGTGTCACTCTCTTGTCTTAAATCACTTCCAGACACACCTACATCAGCACCTTTTATTACACAATTTTCCTTTTTGTTACACATCTTTGGCGCACCTTATTTATATTTTGTATATTTTCATATATAAAATATATACCCCCTTACATATTTAAATATATATTTCTTATAAATAATTAAATGATCTGTGCTATGAGATTTTGTAATTATAAAACTCCACAAAAAAATCTCAACAAATATTTGTGCCTAACATTATTTAAACAAAAAAAAAAATCTTAAAGGGACAGTAAAGTCAAAAGTAATTACATGGATTAGATAGGGCATTACATCTTAAACAACTTTCCAATGTTTTTCTATGATTAACTTTGCTTAGTTCTCTTGGTATCTTTTTGTTAAAGAGTAATCGTAGGTAAACCCAGGAGCTTGCACGTGTCTTTAGCAATCTGGCAGCAGTCTTTGCAACAATGTTTATAGCAATGTTCTACATAGTTGCAAACACTGAGGCCGTAGCCTGCTAAAGACACGTGCACGCTCCTATCGGCCCACTTATTTTTTCTCTTCAACAAAGAACACAAAGCTAATTTGATAATAGAAATACATTGGAAAGTAGTTTAAAGTTGCATGGTCTGTCCGAATCATGAACATTTAATTCACTGTCCCTTTAATTGCAACCTTGCAGTTGTATAGCTAATGTCATAGAGCTATGTAATATGTTGGTGCTTTATAAAATAATCATAATAATTTAACCTGAAATACAACATCTGAATTCTGAAATAACTTAAAATACAAATTGTGAGTGTAAAAACACGGACGCACAGAGCCAAACTGACTTTATGGAGCGAGCGCACAGAGCCAAACTGATTTTATGGAGCGAGCGCACAGAGCCAAACTGATTTTATGGAGCGAGCGCACAGAGCCAAACTGACTTTATGGAGTGAGCGCACAGAGCCAAACTGACTTTATGGAGCGAGCGCACAGAGCCAAACTGACTTTATGGAGTGAGCGCACAGAGCCAAACTGATTTTATGGAGCATGCGCACAGAGCCAAACTGACTTTATGGCGCAAGCGCACAGAGCTAATCTGACTTCATGAGCGTGCGCACAGAGAAAAACTGACTTTATGGAGGGAGCGCACAGAGCCAAACTGACTTTATGGAGGGAGCGCACAGAGCCAAACTGACTTTATGGAGCAAGCGCACAGAGCCAAACTGACTTTATGGCGTGGACAGAGCCAAACTGACTTTATGTCGTGCACAGAGCCAAACTGACTTTATGTCGTGCGCGCACAGAGCCAAACTGACTTTATGGAGCGTGCGCACAGCTCCAAACTGACTTTATGGAGTGTGCGCACAGAGCCAAACTGACTTTATGGAGCCTGCGCACAGAGCCAAACTGACTTTATGGAGCGAGCGCACAGAGCTAAACTGACTTTATGGAGCGAGCGCACAGAGCCAAACTGACTTTATGGCGTGGACAGAGCCAAACTGACTTTATGGAGTGCACAGAGCCAAACTGATGTTATGGAGCGTGCGCACAGAGCCAAACTGACTTTATGGAGCGTGCGCACAGAGCCAAACTGACTTTATGGAGCGAGCCCACAGAGCCAAACTGACTTTATGGAGCGAGCCCACAGAGCCAAACTGACTTTATGGAGCGAGCGCACAGAGCCAAACTGACTTTATGGAGCGAGCGCACAGAGCTAAACTGACTTTATGGAGCGTGCACACAGAGCCAAACTGATTTTATGGAGCGTGCACACAGAGCCAAACTGATTTTATGGAGCGAGCGCACAGAGCTAAACTGACTTTATGGAGCGTGCGCACAGAGCTAAACTGACTTTATGGAGCGTGCACACAGAGCCAAACTGATTTTATGGAGCGTGCACACAGTGCCAAACTGATTTTATGGAGCGAGCGCACAGAGCTAAACTGACTTTATGGAGCGAGCGCACAGAGCTAAACTGACTTTATGGAGCAAGCACACAGATAATATGGGCTAATAGATTGCTAATTTTCAACTTGATGCACAGTTGTTTTGTTATGTGGTTTTCACAGTCATTCTCACATTCGGTAGCACTTCTATAGCAGAGCAAGATTTATCGAGCACAAGGAGAATTCTCTGGGTAATTCTCTGCTCGCCTTTAGGGAAGCGCATCTGTGCACTCAAATTTATAAAAAAAAAATGGGATTTTTTTTTGCGCTTCCCCACGGGCCAGCTGAGATGTAAAGATAAATTTGTAAAGTCGCATTAGTATCTGCTCCTTATTTATCAATGAAAATAAGCAACTATTCTCCATGTACGTGGTATATGAACCAATAACAATATTTATACAGCCCCACTAGTAGCTTTAATGCCCCTCTTAAAAAGATAGTCATGAAAGAAAATATATCTGTTTTTAATATTTTGTGATTCAATTTTTGCGCCCAATAGATATTATTTTTGTGTCTTTTTATTTTTGCACTCACATATATATTTTCTTTTGTGCTCCAATATACATTGTTATTGTGCTTCGTTATATATTATTTATGCGCCTTGTTGAGCCCTTTTTTGTCTTACATTGCTACAGCTGGGGCTAGATTACATATACGGTGCAAGCTTCAGCGCAACTGCTGAAACCTGCACCGCCCGTAATTTCCCCTCGCACATCGGGGTATTACATAAACCGTGCCAGCAGTTCATAAAGTGCCATAAGTCGGATAAACTAGCGATGTCCAGAAATGAGCGTAAATACAAATTTCTGGAGTCGCCAGTGACTTACGGCACTTTAGAAACTGCCAGTGCCTAAGAAAATTAAAAAAGAAAAGTAAAATCTCCAGTAAAAGTCTAACCCACCTCCCAAAAATAAACCTGACATGTAAAACCCCTATATCCGCAATCCCCCCACATCGGAACTAATAATAAATGTATTAACCCCTAAGCCGACAACCCTCCACAACGCAATATGCCTAATTAAACTATTCACCCACATTGCGATCTACCTAATAAATGTATTAACCCCTAATCCGCCATTCACCCACATCGCAACAAACCGTATAAATCTATTAACCCCTAATCCACCAAACCCCCACAACAAAAATAACTAATTAAATTACTAAGACCCCTAACCTAACACCCCCCTAAATTAACCCCAATTAAAATTAAAAAGCTAACATTACTTAAAAAATAAAAAATGTTTTAATTAATCTAATATTACAAAAAATAAAAGTCTAACATTACATAAAATAATAAACAAAATTATCAAAAATAAAAAAAATTAAACCTAATCCCTATGAAAATAAAAAAGCCCCCAAAATAAAAACACCCCCTAATCTAATACTAAACTACCAATAGCCCTTAAGGGCCTTTTGTAGGGCATTGCCCTAAGTTAAACAGCTCTTTTGCTTTAAAAATATATTAAGCCCCCCACCCACCAAACCCCCCCAAAATAAATAAACCTAACACTAAAAAACCGAAACTACCCATTGCCCCTAAAGGGGCATTTGTATGGGCATTGCCCTTAAAAGGGCATTCAGCTCTTTTACATAGGCCCATTAAAACCCTAATCTAAAAATAAAGAAAAGCCTGACTCTAACCCCTAGATAGGTTCTTACCGTTCCTGAAGTCTGGCGGTGAAGTCTTCTTCCAAGCGGCGACATCATCTTCCAGAGTGGGGACCTCTTCTATCTTCATCCTGGACCGCGGAACTGAATACCGACGACCGTGGAGGATCCTTTTCCTACGACTGCCGCCGTACACTGCATAGTGAATTCAAGGTATGCGTTTAAATATGGGGTACCTTGAATTCCTATTGGCTGAAAAATTCAAATAAGCCAATTGGATGAGTGCTACTCAAATCCTATTGGCTGAATTGAACAACCAATAGGATTTAAGTAGCTCTCATCCCATTAACTGATTACAATTTTTCTGCAATAGGAATTTAAGGTACCCCGTATTTAAATGCGTACCTTGAATTTACTATTCAGTGTATGGCGGCAATCATAAGAAGAGGATGTCCACGCTCTGCGGTCGCCGGTCCTGCTCCTCCACGGCTTGGTCCTGGATGAAGAAGGAAGAGGTCCCCGCTTGGAAGAAGACTTCACCTCCTGGAACAGGACATTCTCCGGCAGACTTCAGGAACGGTAAGTACCTATTTGGGGGTTAGAGTTAGGATTTTTTTTTTTTTTTTTTTTACATTAGGGTTTTAATGGGCCTATGTAAAAGAGCTGAATGCCCTTTTAAGGGAAATGCCCATACAAATGCCCCTTTAGGTTTATTTATTTTGGGGGGGTTTGGTGGATGGTGGGTTTTACTGTTAGTGGGGGACTTAGAATTTTTTTTAAATGCAAAAGAGCTGTTTAACTTAGGGCAATGCCCTGCAAAAGGCCCTTTTAAAGGCTGTTTTTATTTTGGGGGGCTTTTTTATTTTCATAGGGATTATACATACATTCATACATTCCCTTTTCACTTTTTTATTTTGGATAATTTTATTATTTTATGTAATGTTAGACTTTATTTTTGGTAATCTTAGATTATTTCTAATCTTAGTTTTTTATTTTTAAGTAATGTTAGCTTTTTTTTATTTTAATTGTAACTTAGTATTTTTTAATTAAGGTAATTGGGGTAATTTAGGGGGTGTTAGGTTAGGGGGTGTTGGGTTAGGGGGCTTAGTAATTTAATTAGTTATTTGCGATGTGGGGGTTTGGTGGTTTAGGGGCTAATTGATTTATTAGGTTTATTGCGTTGTGGGTGTTTGGCGGATTAGGGGTTAATAGGTAAATTAGGGTACTTGTGTTGTGGGGTTTGTCGGTTTAGTGGTACTCATTTAGTAAAATTTCTCAATTTTCACCGCGTAAGTCCTTGCGCTGAATATGTGATACCGATTTGCGACTCGGTTCTATGTAAGCTTATGGGAGTAAAAATTGCTAGTGATGGGTGAAATATATGTGCCGCATTTATATGCGGCGCAGTATATGTGATACCAAAACCGCATAAAAAACGACTTTGCGGGCGACGCCACATATGTAATCTTCCCCCTGGTGTAGAATAGATTTTTGAAATCTGTTTTCCACAGTAGTTTTGGAAAACTTAAATGCACGCATTTGCAGGAGAACTGTTATAGGAGAAACAAAATGATAAATTTGTAACAAGTTGAATTAATGAGGCGTACTATAGGAAATATGACTAAAACAATATAATTTAATCATTTTTTGGCGTACCTGTGCCTTATATCAATTCCTCTGGCAATCTGGATACTCTTCTTAAAACATTTAATTAAAACAACATTTAACAAAAGATAAACAAAAGGAATTATCGCACATCACTAATCAGGGTTAAAATTACAACTTTGTTTTAATATGCAGCACAGAACCGTCACAAGTTC
Organism: Bombina bombina; assembly: GCF_027579735.1. Lineage (NCBI taxonomy): Eukaryota > Metazoa > Chordata > Amphibia > Anura > Bombinatoridae > Bombina > Bombina bombina. The sequence goes on from NC_069509.1 coordinate 39,838,570, forward strand.
ACACATGTATAAACAGAGTGTATGTGTGTCTTTGTCTCGAACGGTAGCTTGCCCTTCCGTGTGACGGATGTCCTCTGATGTCCGACGTGTATTTCGCCTCGAACAGCATCTCTTTCAAAGTTTGTGCTTTAAGTAACACATTTTTTGTATATATTTGCTTTTTGTGTCACTACACAAGGTGTGGTATATTATATATTTTGGTATTTTATATTTTGAAGATCATATCTATACCAAGCTATTACTACCCATGGCATCACACTGTAAGTATGTAACCTTTTACTGATCTTGATGCCAGGGGAATGATAACGTTTTAATCATGTGGGATATTATTAGGGCAAGGTTCAAAACCTACATCAATGGTGGTTAAAATGTAACATAATTCACATACCATAGACCAGTGTTTCTCATTCCTTAGGACCCCTAACAGACCAGATTTTCATGATATCTTAACTAGAGCACAGGTGAAATAATCAGCTGATCAGTAACCATGGTTACTAACCTGCTCTCATCCATTAGCTGACTATTTCATCTGTGGTTCTAGTTAAGATATGAAAACCTGGCCTGTTAGGGGTACAAGAGGTCTGGATTTGAGAAACTCTGCCATAGACTCTTCTCTACCACTCATTTAAAATCCAGTTGTAAGTTCCAGCTCTCAAATATTTCTAACAATTCTGATTTGAAGATTTCTATTTGTGCTTAGATGTTTACACGTGGCCCAGCAACGGTCCTCAGGGGCTGGTTATGAGCAAACTTTCAGTGCAAGGAAATGTGGAGTGTGGGCAGAGATCTTGCCTCTACAGAGCACTTATTGCCCATGTACTTTAACCTTGCCCTGAGCATGGCGCTTGAATGGTGGCATTGTGGTAAAGAGACCTAAAGCCCAAAAATGTTCTTTAATGAATCTGATAAAACATACAATTTTAGACAACTTTCCAATATTCTTGTTATCCTTTGTTGAAAAGCAGGAAGGTAAGTTCATTAGTGTGCGCCAGATGGCAGCGCTATTTCCTGTCATGTAGTGCTCCCGACATGTGCACAATACAGATCTAGGTATCTCTTCAACAAAGAAGAACGAAGCAAATTTGAAAATAGAAATAAATTGTAAACATTTTTAAAATGGTATTCTCTATCTGAATCATGAAAGAAAAAAAGAATTGTGTTTCATCTCCCTTTAAAGGGTCACTGAACCCAATTTTTTTCTTTTGTGATTCAGATAGAGCAGCAATTTTAAGCAACTTTCTAATTTACTCCTCTTATCAAATTTTCTTTGTTCTCTTGCTATCTTTATTTAAAAAAGAAGACATCTAAGCTAAGGAGTCAGCCATTTTTTGGTTCAGTGCCCTGGACAGCACTTGTTTATTGGTGGGTGAATTTATCCACCAATCAGCAAGAACAACCCAGGTTTTTCACCAAAAATGGGCCGGCATCTACCATCTTACATTCTTGCTTTTCAAATAAAGATACCAAGAGAATGAAGAAAATTTAATAATTGGCGTAAATTAGAAAGTTGCTTAAAATTGCATGCTCTATCTGAATCATGAAAGAAAAAATTTGGGGTCAGTGTCACTTTAAGGCTAGGGCTAATCCCTTGTGCGTCAGTGTTGCCATCCTATCTGGCATTCGAGGTACAATATTTTAGCAACTGTAATATTATTGCTGCCACTAAAATACAGCAGTACACATATAAGGTCTTTAACCACTGACAGAAATTGTCTTTTTACAGGCTGTTAGAGGATGGACCTGAAAGCTTATCTTGAGCGTATTGGTCTCACGGCCCCAGAACCACCCTCTCTGTCAGCGCTACGAGAGTTGCACAACCATCACCTGCTCTCTATACCATTTGAGAGCTTGAGTATTCATATTGGTGAGAAGATCATCTTGGACCCTGCACTCATCTTTAACAAGATTGTTTTAAGACGAAGAGGGGGCTTCTGCTATGAGAACAATGGACTTTTCTTGTGGGTCCTGCAAGAGTTAGGTTATAATCCAAAGGTGCTATCAGGCCGAGTGCAGACTAGAATGCCTGGCATCTATGGCCCTACCTTCGATCACCTGATCCTTACAGTAGAGTTGGAAGGGAGAAGATGGCTTTGCGATGTGGGTTTTGGGGAGGGGATCAGGTTTCCTTTCCCATTAGAAGACAGATGGGAAGAGGAACAGGAAGGTTGCATATTTAGATTACGAGTTGATGGGGAGGAGTGGCATCTGGAGAAAAGGGAAAATGAGGGTTGGAGAAGCTTATTCAAGTTTACTTTGGAAGAGCGAAGATTCAAGGATTTCCAGGGTATGTGTGAATTTCATCAAACCTCTCCTTATTCATTCTTTGTCTGCAAAACGTTCTGCTCCCTCCAGCTGCCAAGAGGGAGGGTTACATATATGGGGCACCGATTGATCAAAACGGAGTTTACGTCAGGAGAAGACCGTGTAAAGAACACACAAATTCTCACAGAGGAGGAGATACCCAATGTGCTCAAGGAAACATTTGGAATTGTTCTGAATGGAAAACTTGAGATAAAAGATGAGGACCATTTGCTCCCACCCACAGAATAAGAGTTGGTTTATAATGTCATACAGGTATGGCATTTAAATTATACATCTGGGTAAAAAAATGATATAAAGTGAAAATGACATCACAGATTACTAACTGGTGCTCTTATAAATTAGATAATTTATACTTTTGGTTACTTTTTATGTCACATTAAAAAACACAGCCAATAATAATGTGGTGTAAAATTATAGATTCCACTTGTTTGTCCATCTTTAATGCATTAATTAAACCATGCAGTCCAGGATAAGGTTTCAGTAAATCCTCTGTCTATTGGCAATACCTTAGCCGTGATCCTCAAAAGAGTGACTCCGGTGCAGTAACTGAGAAGAGGGTTGCTACAGAAACCCGGAGTTACCAAAATAGCTTGATGTGTTTCGCCTGGGCTTTCTCAAGAGCTGGTTTAAGGTTGCTCCTTTTAAAGTCACCTGCCATTTAAATATGGGAGGATTATACTTTTTTTAATTTTATTTAAAGGGACAGTCAAGTCCAAAAGAAACTTTTGATTCCAATAGGGCATATAATTTTAAACAACTTTCGAATTTACTTTTATCACCAATTTTGCTTTGTTCTCTTGGTATTCTTAGTTGAAAGCTAAACCTAGAAGGTTCATATGCTAAAATTCTTAGACCTTGAAGGCCACCTCTGCATTTGACAGTTTTTCACCACTAGAGAGCGATAGTTCATTTGTTTCATATAGATAACATTGAGCTTATGCACGTGAATTTACCGAGGAGTGAGCACTGATTGGCTAAAATGCAAATCTGTCAAAAGAACTGAAATAAGGGGGCAGTCTGCAGAGGCTTAGATACAAGGTAATTACAGAGGTAAAAAGTATATTAATATAACTGTGTTGGTTATACAAAACTAGGGAATGGGTAATAAAGGGATTATATATTTTTTTTAAAACAAACATTCTGTTGTTGACTGTCCCTTTAACTACTTTTGTTTACATAGTACCATCAAAAAAATGGTACGGTAATGTAATCAGAAAAGCTAAAAGTATAAATGAATTTCCTTAAACTAAAATTAACAGTACTGCCAAGTGCCCTATACATAAACAGGTGCTATAGCAGTAGTTTAGAACAACTCCTGTTAACAGTGATCTAATGGTGGCGCTAGAACATATGGAAGTTTCCGTTAAATAGTTGGGATGATTTTCAGGACTCACAGATTTCATCACTGTTTAGAGAAAGAAGTGTTATTGACTATCAAAACTAGAAGTAAAAAGAGGCATTCAAACTTGTTAGGAAAAAAACTATTGCTTGTTTAAAATTCAAGGTAAATGCAATTATATTTTTTTTATGTACTTGTTAATTATGCAATGCTATTGTATTTAACCCCTTAAAAAGGGACACTAAAGCCACATTTTTTTTCTTTCATGATTCAGGTAGAGCAGCAATTTTAAGTAACTTTCTAATTTACTCCTATTATCAATGTTTCTTCATTCTCTTGCTATTTATTTAAAAAGCAGGAATGTAAAGATTAGGAGTCGGCCCATTTTTGGTTCAGCACTATGGATAGCGCTTGCTTATTGGTGGCTACATTTAGCCACCAATAAGCAAGAATAACCTAGGTTCTCAACCAAAATTGGGCCAGCTCCTATGCTTTATATTCCTGCTTTTTAAATAAAGATAGCAAGAGAACGAATAAAAATGAATAATAGTAGTAAATTAGAAAGCTGCTTAAAATTGCTGCTCTACCTGAATCATCAAAGACATTTTTCTAGGTTTAGTGTCCCTTTAAGTATAAACAACCAGCACCATACCCTTACGGCGCCTGTCTCTCCTCTGGCAGCCCACCTAGGCTATTTCTGCATGACCCAGTGCAGACATAGCGTAATGGAGGATACCCCAGGCGTGTCCATGTGATCCTATGGATGTCAGCGCGATACCTCCACTAATGAGATATATATTGATTGCAGAGTATCTCATGCTGCTGCTGGAAGCCGGGATGTGAGGCCAGCACCAGTACAGTAAATATCAAAAGTAAGTTACTGTGTATACAAATCACAGTGATGGAATTTAGATACTATCATGCCACAATGCATGCTGGTATCTGGCTCAGTGGTCAATCACGGGTTACCTCAGAAGTAAGACAGTCCAGTGATGCACAAAAAAGTGGTCATGTGATCACTGCAAGCAATGGCTTGTTGTCTTGGCTCTGCCCTTCTGTCCCTGTAAACACAAAGTGAGGAATGTGTAAAATATATATAATTAATAACCACTAGATAAATACCCCGGGGTGTCAGCTACACACAAGTATATAGTTGTAGAATGTAGTTTTGAATTGGGGAACCGCTATTAAAGGGACAGTACAGGTTTAAAAGAGGCATGAAACATCTTTTTGTCTCTCTCATACAAATAGACTTAAAATCGGAATGTTGTTTATAATTGCCTGCTCTTTATACTCGGTACAAACTCCTTAAGAGACCTTATATAGTGGACCGTTCAGGGTCTGGGATCACTTGGTCCAGAAGGGGAATAACTATCTGGATCTGAAGAGCTAAAGTGGCTCGGCACTGAGGTATTCACAATATTTCTTGCAATAAAGTGAACTTTATTTTAGTTTATATTTAAAAGTAAAAAATAGGAAGCATCGTTGTACTAATTGATATATTTGATCAATTTGCATATAATTTACAAATGTATGTTCTTTATAATCTGTGTAGATTTACAAGATTTGTATACTGTTACTACTTCCCTGAATAAACCTATTAAAAAAAATTGCATGCTTTATTATGAAATGTTTGTTCTCTTGGTATCATTTGTTGAACAGCTTAGAAACTGCCGATTGGTGACTGCATATATGTCTCATGTTATTTTGCTCACCCATATGCATTGCTGTTTCTTCAAAGGTTTAAGTAGTAATTTTTAGCTATATAAATCTGGCCAACCTGGTTAAAATTCTCTTGCTTACCTTAGTTAGCCTTTTTTATCCTCCTACCCACACTCTAAAACTTGCTAAGCTTTAAATAATAAGTATGCCTTGGGAGGTGAATAAGAGAGTGAAGGACAAGAGAAAATCCTGCTATCCTATTGCAAACTTTGTTCTTTAACTCTTTGGTTCAAATAAAATCCAGGCAAGAAGGGGTTCTCCTAAGGTTGGAGCAACCCCCTGCCAGATTTAGGATAATTCTGTAGTACCCTTTAGCTTTAGGTTGGTCCACAATTTGTACTAAATAACTGCAGTAAAACTTAAACATCACCTTTAGGGTCTATATCCTATAGAACTTTTTTCTTCCTGAGAAGTTACAGCTTGATTTCTGTTGCCTTATTATCATAGTATAAGAGGGGCTCCCATGAATCTATTAAACCCTAATAAAGACCTCATATGTAATTTATAAAGCATTCTCTGTCATAAATTTATCTGATCCTTTCCCTCCAGTGCCACTGTCCGTGGCTGGTCTAGCGATTCCCTTTTCACTTTAAACCTCTAATTTTTGAGCACTTCCTCACGCTCTTGGTCCTATTTACTTTGTCCTCCCTCTCCCCACGGTTTTTTCCCTCTCCCCCCCCCCCCCTTTTTTTTTCTCTTCCCCCCCTCACGACACAGGGCGGAAATTCCCCCTTTTAACTAGGTTGTCTTCCTTATTCCTCTAATTTTGCACATTTCTTCACATTCACACCAGGACTCCCTCGCCAGCCATGGCAGCCAAGCAAAGAGATAGAAGAGCCAAAACCACTCCCGATATCCCGACAGACATGCACCTGGCTCCCGCAAATTTAATACCTATAAATGAAGTGACCAACATACAAATCTTAGTATCTAATATATCGGAGGCCCTAACTCCTAAATATTTCTAAAATGCAGGCTAAAAGTGAGGACCTTGAAAATCGTTCAAGAAGAAATAATATTCGGATCATAGGGGTACCTGTGGGGAACAATTTGAAGATCTAAGTACATTTATCTCGGAAACACTAGTTCAGCTTCTTAAAATTCCTTCTACCCACCACCAGATAATAGTTGAAAGAGCACATAGGACAGGGAAACCTCCAACAGATGATAAAGGAAATAGCAGACCTAGACCTGTAATAGCAAGACTGCTTAATTTTCAGGACAAGGTCACTCTACTTCCACATTTCCATAAGAATCAGCCTATTGTTATTAAGGAAGGTAAAATTCAGTTATTTCAAGACTATTCAGCTGAAACAGCATCAAAGAGAAGAAGTTTGGCTCCAATTTGCACTAAATTTATACTACAAGGTTATTAGGCCTCAATTATTTATCAGTGATATGAGGAAGGTAGGAGATACTCTTCTAACATGCAAACCAGGTGCAGGCAAATGTGCAAACAAACTTATACTGTTGTGCCCGGGACTTACCCCAAAGGAGCTCAACCGCCCCCTGGTGATCTCGCGTGTGCTGTGCAGTACTTCTATAGAGGAGCTCTGGGCAAGCCGGGGGACCTACACGGTCAAACCGAAAACGTATCGGTGGGCTGATAGCTCCAAACCATCCGGCAGCGGTATGAGACTCCAACAGCGCTTCTGGCTTTCCAAGCGTGCACTCAGGCGTCAGTCGTGACGTAACGGAAATATCCGGTCGGGGGGCGGTGCTCTGTCTTCACCCGGGTATACAACAGATGTACAGGTAAACAGGGGCTGCAAGCGGATCCAAAGCTGGTGTAGATACAAAAGTCACAAAGAAGGCAGGATCCAGCTTGTGTGCAAAATAAAATCCAAATTTATTGGCAGAATTAAAACGCCTTACAGGCTAAACAAACAGCAAAACAGGAAAGGTGTGTGAGCGTGACACCAAGGCTTACATGTTTCGGCACTCAGCCGTAATCATAGCCATTAAAATTTGGATTTTATTTTGCACACAAGCTGGATCCTGCCTTCTTTGTGACTCAATTATTTATCCCTCAAAACTGAAAGTTTCTGTCAGAGAGGAAGCTTACTTTTTTGATAATGCACAAGATGCAGGAAAACTCCTGCAGGAACTAAACCTCTCAGAGCAATCTTGAACAAGCTTAGTATACCAACATATAATTTCTCCTCAAGAATAGAATGCAGGGTTATACAAAGGGAAATCCCCCCCCCCCCCCCTTTCTTTCCCCTTCTCTCCTTCTACCCCCAGATGAATGACAAATTTAGCGACTAATTTTAAAATAGTTTCCTGGAATGTGGGAGGCATTACTACCCCTATTAAATCAATTCTTACACACCTTAGAAAGATTAATACAGATATAGTGTTCCTCCAGGAAACACACCTAACACTAGAGGAAGCTATGAAGCTTAAAACATCTTGGGTAAAATAAGTTTTTGCCTCACCAAGTCCTGGGAGGAAGAGAGGGGTGGCTATACTAATCGGGAAGAAGATTAACCGGGAAGTTGTCCATACCATTTTTTTTTTTTTTTTAACATTTTGGCAGCCACAAGTGGGTACTACAGCAGAGTGCTAATTGAGCACGGGAAATGTTATTACAAGGAGTAAAGTATTAGCATTTGAGAGGATTTCTTAGTGTGCACTTTGTACAGTGTGTGCCTGAGTCATACGGCAGATCACTTTCATTTGAAGAGGAGGTAGGACTTACTTAGCAAATGTTTTTTATTTATTTGTGCAATTTTGGATTGTAACTTCAGTGTGGTAGTAGTTGTATGGTGGGGCTAGGGGTCCATAAAAACAATTTTTTTAGCAGCAGTGTATTTATGATTGTTTGACAATGCTGTAGAAATTCTATATTTAAAACCATGCAGAAATGTTTCCTCCTCAATACACAAATGGTAGATGCCCTTTTGGCAGATATGCATTTTATATATATATATATATATATATATATATATATATTACATTCCAGTTTACTGCCCCTTTATGCAAGGACTTTCCAGATGCAAGGAGGCATTTTATCTAAGATTTTTACATCTGCATAAAATTTTAAACTCTCAGACTAAGATTGCTCAGTGTTTGAAATGAGACAGGTTAACTTAAAACTGTTCAATTTACACTACAGCTTTTTTTTTTTTAAATACTTACCAACAAGCCTAAATCCTGCATTTAACCAGATCTAATGGTATGAGTACCATAGCTTATGGTCCCACCAAGACCATATAGAGTACAGCATTTTCAAAATCCATAAGTACAGCTGACAGATGGGAACATTTGTACACTATATTTGAAGTGGTGCTCTTGGTTGGGGAAAATACAAACAAACATATGTCAACCTTTTAAAGGTACTTTTCTTCATCTAGCCATCTACCCAGCTCATTAATGTACAATTTTGAATTCACAGAATTATTTTTGTTTGCACATTTACAAATATGATTCTTTAAAAAGTTATCTCTTAATTTCTGCAATTTTTTTTATCATGCATATCACACACTGTTGATTTAGGGGATACAAGGTGCATAAATGTTTTCTCCTGTGAGTGTTTCTGTGGGTGTATGTGTTTATGTCTTTGTGCTTTGGTTTGTGTCTCTATGTGTGTGTATTTTTTATCTGTGGGTCTCTCTGTGAGGGTGGGTGTGTATGTGTTTGTGCATTTTCTGTGGATGTCTGTGAGGGTGTGTGCATATGTCTGAGCTTTTTCTATGGGTGTCTCTGTGAGGGTGTGTGTATGTATGTCTGTGTTTTCTGTGGGTATCTCTGTGAGGATGTGTGTATGTCTTTGTGTGTTTTCTGTGGATGTCTCAGTGAGGGTGTGTGTATGTATGTCTTTCTGTGTTTTTCATGTGGATGTCTCTGTGTGTGTGTGTAAGTCTTTGTATGTTTTCTGAGGCTGTCTCTGTCGGTGTATCCTTGGGTGTATGTGCAAGTTTGATTTTGTGTGTGTGTGTCCATTGTCTGTTCCTTTTTAGGACATTTTGACCTTACTACTAATTATTCGCATCTTTCTACAGACTTTGAGACTAACAAGACCTTTCCAGAAGTAACCAATCCACCATTTAACCTTTAAATTATTGTTTAGGCAGTTCAGGGCCCTTCCTTTCAGCCACTGCATGCTGTTGTCATAATTTAGTTGTCATCTTCCTTTACAAAAAGATAATCAGAACTCCATATTTTGTTTTCTAAATCTCCTTTTTTTACAAAACTGTAGTCTACCTCATTACTTGTCAGGTCAATGTAAACAAGTGCTGAGTGTCTGGGTTTCTGTGTCTGAGTGTGTTTCTTTGCATGTCTGCTAGAGTGTCTATATGTGAATCCTTATGTGTGAGTGTGTTTGTGTGATTCAGTGTATCAGTGTGTCTGTGTGTGTGTATGTTACTAACTTTACAACATTTCAAAGTTTAAATAGACAATTAAGAATAAAGTGCATATACGTTTTAGTCACTTGGTCAAAAATTGCACATGTCAAAGGAGGGGGGGGGGGGGCCTGATCAATGGTTGAGTCAGGGGCCCCAAAATTTCTAGTGGGGTCCCTGCCTATCTCCCTAGAATTTCAGATGGACCACCCTAAATCTAAACACCTATGATTCTATTTTCCTTCCTTCCTCGCATCTGATTCAAAATTCAAGAGCTGGCTTAAAAATGAATTCAATAATTACACCCATTTTAATCATGAATATATACAGTAGATCGTCCTGTATTATTCTGGGAAACTGCAAAAGCAGTATTAAGAGGTGAAATCATTGCATATAACTCCATTGTAATTAGGAAACTTAAACTGAGAGAGAAATAAATAATTAAATCAGTAACTAACTCTTACAATCAAGTTTTGCTTGAATAAAATCCAGTTAATTGGGCAAAGTACATCAGAGCTAAGAGTGATAGAGATATGTTTGCAATCTACCAAGAAACTCAAAAAGATTTAAAACTCCAAACCAAATTATATAGGTACTAGTCGATAAGCCTGCCCAAAGGGCAGTCTAATTTTTGTTTAAGCTACAGATGTAGAAACAACCTATTTGTAACTCTTCTTTTATATAAATAAGTGGGAAAGCCTGCCCAGAGGGCAGTATTTTGTGGTGACGGAACCACCCTGCCATTTTTGGAAGGGCGTTCTATTGTGGTGACGGAACCACCCTGCCATTTTCGGAATCCACCTGGATGCAGCTTACGCTGCATCCAGGTGGATTAAAAAAATGGCAGGGCGGTGAAAGAATCCACCTGGATGCAGTTTACGCTGCATCCATATGGATTCTTTCGCCACCCTGCCATTTTCGGAATCCACCTGGATGCAGCTTATGCTGCATACAGGTGGATTCTTTCACCCCCCTGCCATCCAGGTGGATTCTTTCACCACCCCTTTTGCCCTCCCTCCCCCCTTTCTTTTGCTCCCCCCCTCTCGTTTGCTCTCTCTCTCCAGCTCTTATTTGCTCTCTCTCTCTCTCCCCTCTCTTTTGCTCTCTCTCCCCCCTCTCATTTGTTCTCTCTCCTTTGCTCTCCCTCGCTCTCTCTCCTTTGCTCTCCCTCCTCTTTTGCTCTCTCCCCCCCTTCTCTTTTGCTCTCTTCCCCCCTTCTCTTTTGCTCTCTCCCCCCCTTCTCTTTTGCTCTCTCCCCCCCTTCTCTTTTGCTCTCTCCCCCCCTTCTCTTTTGCTCTCTCCCCCCCTTCTCTTTTGCTCTCTCCCCCCCTTCTCTTTTGCTCTCTCCCCCCCTTCTCTTTTGCTCTCTCCCCCCCCCCTCTTTTGCTCTCTCCCCCCCCCCTCTTTTGCTCTCTCCCCCTTCTCTTTTGCTCTCTCCCCCCTTCTCTTTTGCTCTCTCCCCCCTTCTCTTTTGCTCTCTCCCCCCCCTCCTTTGCTCTCTCCCCCCTTCTCTTTTGCTCTCTCCCCCCTTCTCTTTTGCTCTCTCCCCCCCTTTTCTTTTGCTCTCTCCCCCTCCCCTTTTCTTTTGCTCTCTCCCCCTCCCCTTTTCTTTTGCTCTCTCCCCCTCCCCTTTTCTTTTGCTCTCTCCCCCTCCCCTTTTCTTTTGCTCTCTCCCTTCTCTTTTGCTTTCTCCCCCTCTTTTGCACTCTCTCCCCCTCTCTTTTTTGCTCTCCCTCTCCCCTCTTTTTTGCTCTCCCCCTCCCTTGCTCTCCCCTCTCTTTTGCTCTCTCCCCCCCTCTTTTTTGCTCTCTCCCTTCTCTTTTGCACTCTCTCTCCCTTCTCTTTTGCACTCTCTCCCCCCTCTCTTTTGCTCTCCCTCTCCCCTCTTTTTTGCTCTCCCTCTCATTTTCTCTCCCCTCTCTTTTGCTCTCTCCCCCCCCTTCTCTTTTGCTCTCTCCCCTGTCCTTTTTTTAATTGGGGCACTCCCACTGCCTCCCCTTCCCTACTGAGCCGCCATTTTTTAAGGTCACTCCCACTGCCTCCCTTTAACTGCTGAGCCACCCACCCGCTCACACCTCCCACCGGGACCAGCAGAAGATTGTTACAGACGATGACACACAGTATCACCGTCTGTAACAATCAGGCATCTAGCCTCATATGGAGGCGAAGCACCGATCGCGCTCCAGCTCCATATGCGGCAGATGCCTGAAGCTCCAGCTCTCAGCTGTTATGTTACAGCTGAGAGTTGGAGCTCCTGAAGCTGTCTGTCGCCGCGAGGCGGCTGTCTGCGCATCCAACATTCCTTTGAGGATACGTGCGCAACTGCTGACGGACGCTTACAAACACAATTCTAGTATAGATGGAAACAAGTCTGGGAAATTATTGGCTAAATTAGTAAAAAGGGATAAAAAGCCTCCCCTAGTTGAGAAACTCCATATCAAGGGGAAGTCTCTCTTCAAAACTGAAGAAATATCTGATGTTTTTGTAAAATATTATCAAGAAATATATGCCCCCAGAAGCTCAGACATAGGTCAGTCTGATGATTTCTGGAGTAAAATAACCTACCCTACAATAACAGCTGAATCAGTAGATGCCCCAATTACTGAAGAGGAAATAAAGAAAGTTATCTTTGATCTCGCTCTGAACAAAGCACCTGGGCCCGATGGGCTACCCAATGAGCTTTATAAAATCTTCAGAGATCACATCACATCGCTGTAAACTCTATATTCACATGTACATTAATGGAGAACCTGTAGCTACCTCCTTCACATACAACCCCTAATTCCTAAGGGTGGGAAAGACCCCACTCAGAAAGAGTCATATAGACCTATAGCCCTCTTAAACTCAGACTATAAGATATTTACTTCAATCCTTGCCTAGAGACTTCAGGTAATACTTGTTAATATTATTCATAAAGATCAAGCAGGGTTTTTAAATCTGCGAAACTCCACAGCGAAAATAAGAGAGGCTCTGTTGTGACAGAATACTTTGGTAACTTTGCGGAATCTGCGCAAGGGGGGGGGGGGGAAACATCCCTGACCTAGCTGTCATTTCAATTGATGCAGAGAAAGCATTCGATTTGGTACATTATTATCATCTCTTTAGCGAAATTTGGCTTCAGAGGTGGCTTTCTCAAATTTTATCAAAAGTTTATATGATCAACCTCATACAAAAATGATAGTAAATAATACTCTGTCCCCACAAATTACGCTGGGTAGAGGAACTCGTCAGGGACGCCCTCTCTCCCCTCTCCTTTTCAATCTCTGTATTGAGCCATTAGCCATTATGACCAGACACCGATTAGAAGTAGGGTTGCACCGATACCAAGTATTTGCATGAGTACTTGTACTCGTGCAAATGCACCGATACTTAAACCGATACCTCCACTTCCTACCCATATGCTATCTTGTGGCGTTTTTTCAAACTGCATGTTCCCATTTCATTTTAAGCTGAAGTGGAGACTAAACTAAAAATTGTTTACTACTGTTCTGCCAATACAAATTGCTGTTATTTGTATTATTGTAGGAGAGATCACTGTACCCCGTTCAAACAAACCCCTGAAGTACTGGTCAGTTAATAAACTGAGATTTCCAGCTCTGGCTAAAATGGTCCAAAAATATCTTTCTGCCCCATGCAGTAGTGTGGAAAGTGAAAGACTGTTCAACTTAGAGTCAAACCTCCTTACTGATAGCAAAAACAGACTTATAGCTGAACATGCAGAGAGGCTTCTGTTCTGTTCCTTAAAAAGAACTTGCCACTAACTTTTGAAAAATTATTCTAATTGCTAAATTGCCTTTTTACTGCTAGTTCTCATCTTGCACAATGATGTTCAAAACATACTGTACTCTGAGGAACATCCATAGGTTAGCTTATATAATTGCAGGAAGAGTACTCATGGCAAAAATTAAGTTAATTCCAATGAACACTCATCCTGCAATTATAGGACTAGATTTAGATTACATTTGATTGGTAAGCTTTATCAATGCTTTGTTCACATTTTCAACTCCATAGACTTTAATGGAGTAGGACATGTAATGAGAGCATTGGTAAAGCTTACCAGTCAAATCTAATTTAGCCCATAGTGTTGTTCCCCATGATTAAACAGTGTACTGTTCTATTCTTTACTGTATTGCACTTTTGGTTGGTTGTGATTTTATATTTGTTATTTGTTGTTATTAATATATTTTATTGTAATATTTTTATTTATAAACATGTTCTGTGAACTTTATGACAAATAAAACTTTTATTTTTTCATAATGTATTTTAAGTTACAGTCCTTCATAATTATAAAGAAGGAATCTTAAATAATTAGTCTGTATTGTGCTTGGTTAACTGTCACATGACATTAGAAAAAAAAAGTATCGGTAATTGGTATCGACAAGTATTTGAAAACAAGTATCGGTACTTGTACTCGGTCTTAAAAAAATGGTATCGTGCAACCCTAATTAGAAGGCATTAAAATAGGCAAACAAGAGTTGAAAATTGCCCTTTATGCAGATGACATACTCATCTATCAGTCAAACACTAAAACTAACATACCTAAACTCCTGCAGATTATAAATCAATTTGGGTCATTTTCTGGTTACAAGGTAAACGCGGCAAAATCAGAACTTCTTTGGCTCAGAAAAAATAGTAACTCTCTTTTTAGTATCCCTTTTCGAACGGTCAAAGACTCATTTAAATATTTAGGGATCCTAATTCCATGTAAGCCAGATGATTTATACAACCTTAATATACCTCCAGTTTTAACAAGCTTTAGGGAGAAACTCAGAATATGGCAAAATTTACCACTATCCATTTCTGGACGAATTGCCTTATTCAAGATGGTTCTCTTCCCTAACTTGCTTTACATATTACAGAATACTGCAATAATATTATTAGAGAGGGACATTTGATTACTTAATAGTATGCTTAGAAGATTTATATGGCAGGACAAAAGACCTAGGATATCGTTGACTAAATTATCTCTTGCAAAGGATTATGGAGGCTTTGCATTGCCCGATATACAATTGTATAATCTCGCTTTTCTGGCACGTATAGTGGCAGACTGGATCTTCTCTAATAATTATATCCTGAATAATGCACTTGAGGAAAGTATTTGTGACCCATTTCTTCCACTAGCATTATTCACTGTGAGCCAAAAGGGCTACCAGTTGATATTAGGAGACTTAAAACGTTCCTCAACCCATTCAAGGCTTGGTGGGAGATAGGAAATCTCCTATCAAATTGCAGGGTTTCTCAATATCTACCTCTTATTGGGAACCCAAAATTTCAAGCTGGTTTAAACTCAGCAGTATTTAAAAAATGGCATATTTTAGGGCTGGATAGGATCGTGCATTTAATTGAGCAAGGGAAAAAATGTGTTAAAACGTTTGTTAGTAAGGTTGAACTCGTTCTTAAGTTCCTCAAAGAGTTTTTTGCATACCTGCAGGTAAGACCCTTTGCCTTAGAATTTATGAAGGCGGTAAATTGGTGCTGGACCTTGGGTAACCTGTTAAACTGGCTCACTCTGGTCAAGAAAGGGGGCATGTCTATTACTCCCTGCTATTCTTGAAAAAACTGCTCACAAATAGAATTTAATGCTACCACAGAATAATATTGATTCCAAATTTATACAAGCATCTATTCATAAAGTATCACAGTTTACCCTTTCAGCTACTTGGAGAGAAGCACATCTAAAACTCCTACATAAATTCTATTCTCTATTTTACTCCTGAAAAAGACCATAAGTTTCGGAACTTAAACTTCATCACTTTAGATCTCCCCTTTGGCACTATCACCGATCCAGGTTCTATTCTGTTTAAAAAAACCATGAGGGACATCAACCTAGTGAAAAATTAATAGTTATATCTCTCTTGGCAGCTAGACATTTAAAGGGATAGTAAACCCAAAAAATATTTTTAATTTAATCAAAACATCTTTATATAATAAATACATTTGTAATTGGTACCTTTGTACAATTTTCTTTACACTCCTTGTAATTTCAATCTAAAAGAGAATACTGCGCCAAACCCATTTTCTGGGCTTATTACGATGTTCTACCTAGGTAGAAACATCATGGCCGCCCGCATGCGTATTAAAACAATGGTATTGGCAACGCATGCGCAGACTTTCCCCCCTGTCTCCAGCAGCGAATTGAGCAGTCTACTACTGACAGGAGGCAGGAGCACAAGTTCTTGTAAGCACTAAGCAGGCACCGGCTAATTAGGATACTAGAGGGGCATCTGAACAGATTTTGTGAACAGGAACTCAGAAACTGGCATCAAGACACTCAGGGAGTGAAAAATAATAAATCTTTCCATGATTACTGCTTGAAGGGGCAGCGTCACAAAGAAAACGGAGGAGGAGACATTTTAGGAGAGCAGGGTTCATGCTACATTTCTTCCTTGCCTGTGATAAAGTGCATCCGTACTTTAGACATTGAATACAGCGGTGAGTGTGAGAGCTTTGTTTATTTAAGCTGTCAGGCTCATCTCCCCCCTCCCTCTTGCTGTGTTTACTTTCATGTGGAATCGGAGCCCTCAAAGTCACTAATCAAGCAAAGACAGCAAGAAGGAGGGGGGAGATGAGCCCGACTTTTTACTCACTGCTGTATTCAACGTCTGAAGAATTGTAACATACACGCTGCTCTCCTTAGTGCAGGGCTGAAGTGGGACAGAAGCAGCTGTGAAGTCTCGCACAGCTCCCAGCCAACGTTCGTTCACTCTGCTCCAGACCACTGTTTCTGTTGGTAAACTTGCAGCCTGGCGTGTGGCTTATATTGTTCCCTGTCTCCTCTCAGTTTCCTGTGTGAAGCTGCCCCTCCAAGCGCGATGTTTTTTACTTTGCTGTGCTTTTCTTTAACACTAAATGTATTATTAAAATTAAGGGGCCCAGCCGCTTCACCATTGGATGGGGGCAGATGCTAGATTTACATGAGCCATGCCTCATTTTATGGGCGGTCGTTACTGCTCATTTTTATGATAATTTAATCTTTAAAATTAAGGTATGTGAAAGCTTCATTAAAAAAACAAAACTGTTTTATTTGATTGCATTTATAGTAGTCTTTATATTAATATACTTTAATTAGGTTCAAATGGTAATCAATTTCTAACCCTTTAATCCAAGAAACTACCATTTTAATTCACTTGTGATAAAGCTATAAAACAATGCAAAATTAATGAATCAGCAAGTTCCTTTATAAAGTGCATTTTCAATTCACTAATTCCTCTTAAGATTTTGAGCTTTATAGGAGCAACGCTGCATATGGTGTGCGTTATCTAGTGTAAGTGTCACTTACCAGTAAAGCTGGGCAATGTGGTGACTGCTTGCTTGGTGTTGTGTCAGCTGCAGCTCTGCATCATGCATGTCTCCTGCCTGTAACACAGCTCCCTCTTCTAAGCAGGAGAAAATGTTTGAGCGTTGCCATGGTAACCCACGGCAACGCTCTAAGTAGTAGAAGACACAGCAGAAGAAGGAGGGGGGGCCCCAAGTCAAGACATTTTTGGGAAAAAAAATATAAAAAAAAAGTTTAAAAGAAACATAAAAAAAAATATTTCTGAAGATGGGGCCCCCCTTATGGGGTCGGTCAGTAGTTCCGTGCCTGAGGCTCTGAGCTACAAATAGATGAAGATAGAAAGAATAAGAGGGCGCTACAAATAGATGAGCTCCTCTCAGCTCAATGGCTTCAGTTCTGTGCAATAATTTTTCGCGTGCTGTTGAGGGGAGGAGCCTTGCAAAGCATCATCACGTGACTTCAGTGATGACTATCCGGACTCACGTGACTGAGCGATAACTTATACTGTCACAGCCTGCCTGATCGGTAAACACCTCCCACAGGCTGAAGTGTGTGATCAAGAGAGTATGGGGATGGGTGGAGGCTGGGAGCTGCGCCTGCAGGCAAATTTAATGAGGCGCATAGACACTGGCATATGTTAGCTACCGCACGTAGTACTACAAATTAAATATAATTTTTCCAATAGGGGGGCTATTGGAAAAATTATATTTTATTCAGATTTTTTTCTTCTTCTTGTGGGCGGGGGGCACGTGCGGGTGTGCACAATTGGAGGAGCCTCCACTGGTTGTTGTTGTTGTTGTTGTATTGGCTAAAAGGTATTATAGGATATAAAATGATTCAGCAGTTTAAAATAGAAATTCAAGGTCGTTTTTGTTAACTATTTAAACTAGTCAAGTTGCAATTTAACTATGTTAATGTTATACTATGTTCTGTTTTTCATGACCATATTTATTACTGGCCTTGTATGGCGTAAACTATTTGTTTAAATTTCATCATGCTGAATAAAAAAAAAAATTAAAAAAAAAAATTAAAAAAAAAAAAATTAAAAAAAAATAAATTAGCATTTTCTTTCTGAATCACCAAAAATGTGTCATGACCCTTTAAGAAACAAATGCCATTGGTCTGCAATTCTCCAGTAGCTTTAAGGGACATGAAATCCAAAGGTTTGCTTTCATTATTCATAGTGACGTGCTTCATCAAATTTACTTCAGTCCCATAGTATTCTCCGTTTTAAAAAAAAAAAAAAAAATACCTAGGCAGGTAGAGTGCATGTTTCTGGTGAAATATATGGCAGCCACACGCACACTTCTAAGCCTGCCTACCTGACATAGGTAGATGGAAGTAAATTGCTAACTTTTTTGTTATATATGAATCACAGATGTGCAGAGCCGCCATCAAGGGGTGACTCCTGTCAGGTGCCCCATGAGGCAAGCACAACTATTATTAAAAAAAATATATATAATTTTTTTTTACATTTTGGTAGCCACCAGAGGGCGCTACAACAGAGTGCTATTGAGTGTGGGACATGTCATTACAAGGAGTAAAGCATTAGCATTTCAGAGGATTTCAGAGTGTGCACTAAACCACTATGCACATTGTGCGACAGACTTGGCACTTGTTTGTACAGTGTATGCCCGAGTCAGAGGGTAGATCACTTTCCTTTGCATAGGAGGTAGGACTTAGTAAATGTTTATTTGTGCAATTTCAGATTGTAACTTCAGTGTGGTAGTTGTATGGTGGGGCCAGGAGTCCATAAAAAAACACAACTACTTTAGCAATATGCAGCAGTGTATTTATAATTTGACAATGCTGTAGAAATTCTATATTTAAAACCATGCAGAAATGTTTCCTCCTCAATACACAAAAATGGTAGGTGCCCTTTTGGCAGATATGATGCATTTTTTTTTATATATTTTAATTACATTCCAGTCTACTGCCCCTTTATGCAAGGACTTTCCAGATCCCAGGAGGTATTATATCTAATATTTTTACAACTGCATACAATGTTATACTCTCAGGCCAAGATTGGTCAGTGTTTGAAATGAGACAGGTTAAATTAACACTGTTCAGTTTACACTACAGCTGACTTAATTTTGAAATATATACAAACAAGCCTAAATCCTGCATTTAAACAGATCTAATGGTATAAGACTGAGTAACACAGCTTATGGTTCCACCAAGACCATAGAGAGCACAGCTGACAGATGAGAACATTTGCACACCATGTTTGAAGTGGTACTTTTCTTCATCTATCCATTCTGATATATCATTAATGTACAATTTTGAAGTCACAGAAGTAATTTTGTTTGCACATTTGCCAATAAGATTCTTTAAAAAGTGATCTCTTAATTTCTGCTATTTTTTATCATCATGCATGTCACACACTGTTGATTTACAGGATGGAAATGCGCAGAAATTTTACCTCCTGTGAGTGTCTGTTTATGTCTGAGTGTGAGGGAGTGTGCAAATGTCTTTGTGCATTTTCTGTGGCTCTCTCTGTGAGGGAGTGTGCAAATGTCTTTGTGCATTTTCTGTGGCTCTCTCTGTGAGGGAGTGTGCAAATGTCTTTGTGCATTTTCTGTGGCTCTCTCTGTGAGGGAGTGTGCAAATGTCTTTGTGCATTTTCTGTGGCTCTCTCTGTGAGGGAGTGTGCAAATGTCTTTGTGCATTTTCTGTGGCTCTCTCTGTGAGGGAGTGTGCAAATGTCTTTGTGCATTTTCTGTGGCTCTCTCTGTGAGGGAGTGTATGTCTGCATACTTCCTGTGGATGCCTCTGAGGGTGGGTGTGTATCTGTGTGTTTTATGTGGGTGTCTCAGTGAGGGTGGGTGTCTCAGTGAGGGTGGGTGTAGGTATGTCTTTATGCATTTTTTGTGTGTATGTCTTTGGGTGTTTCTGTATATGTGTGTATGTGCAAGAGAGTTTGTGTGTCCATTGTCTGTTCCTTTTTAGGACATTTTGACCTTACTACTGATTATTCACATCTTTCTACAGACTATGAGACCTTTCCGGAAGTTACCAATCCACCACTAAACCTTTAAATTATTCTTTAATCAGTTCAGGGACCTTCCTTTCAGCCCACTGCATGCTGTTAGCATCTTCCTTGCCAAAAAGATTATCAGAACGCCATATTTTGTAAATCTCTTTTTTTAACAAAACTGTAGCCTACCTCATTTCTTGACAGGTCAATGTAAACAAGTGCTGAGTGCGTTTGTGTTGTTTTTTTTGCGTGGCTGGTAGAGTGTCTATATGTGAATCCTTATGTGTGTGAGTGTGTCTGTGTTTTACTACCTTTACAAGTTTGACTACACTTAGTAATAAAGTGCATATATACATGTTTTAGTCACTTGGTCAAAAATGACATAAATGTCAAAGGTGGGTGGCAGTGCCCTGATCAATGGTTAAGTAAGGGACCCCAAAATTTCTAGTAGAAGCCCTGCAGATGTTTCAGGTCTGAAACAGATTTAAAAAAAAAAAGCACCTGAGACAGGGGTGTGATGGTTTGTCATTCATCCCTGTTTTTAACCACTTTATTTAAAATAACTGCTGCAATGTAATAGTTCTATTCCAGAATAGAGGGAACCCCCCCACAAATACATATGGAAACTTTACCTGTGTAATAGTCTGTATGGATCACCATAACTAGATTTGGACACTAGACAATTAACTGCAGATGAGTGAAGTAAATACATAATGAGTTTACAGAAATAAATTTGCCTTCATGCATCATGGAAGCCTCTCTACACACACACACACACACACACACCCCATGTTCTCTCTGCTAACAGTTTGATATAGACGTGTGGACATAGCACAACTTCTATAGTGACTGACTGTCAGGGCAAACTGAAGTTTGAGCAACCCAAAGATAGATGGCAAATTAGGCACATTCTACACATGACTGTACTTCCTTCTCAAGAACCCAAGCGTCAATCAAAACCAGTTATGCAGAATTTAAAGAATGTTCAAGTCCTGTTCATGAGAGGTAAAAGTTGCCTAACATACAAGGTTTCATGAACACAAGCAAGTTAATGCCAATTGCACTTGGCTTAAAACAACTCATTTTAAATCCCTGCCCTGCATGCAAGTGTTTTTCCTGCCACCCCCAAGCTGCTTTGAACTATTTAGGGACAACTATCTTCTAACATTGCTGGCACTTCTAAATTACAGCTTAGTGGGCTACAGTTAGTACAGATACACCCAATTGGGTGAAAAGAGAGGGCCAGGATACACCCTGGAATTTTATTATACAAAATAAAAACAAGAACATTTTATTGAGGACCCTAAACACGACTTGGAATTTCTATTTACAACAATAAGAACTGGGTAGAGGGAAAAAAATAAAAATTATATTGTACAAAAAGACAAAACTAATATAAATTGCTATTGATAGTCACTTTAAGAGGAAGTTTTATAGACCTTATATTATTGCACAAGAGCCCAATTTAATTTATCCTATAGCAATTAGCTAAGCAAGTGTGATCCACACACTAGAAGGCTGGATAAGTTGATACTTTTGTTTAAAGACAAATCTGGAACAGTCAGAGGACAAAAATATAAATTTGGAACAAAATATTGCCTAGAACCTGGAGAGACCATAAAATTAAGTCTGTGTTCCTATGGTCGCAATCCTGAGATTTATTTTGTGCACCAGACTCAAAGTTCACACATGCAGTAATCCTGACTTTCAGGGACCAGGCAGATGGATTAAGAGCTTCTTGCAAGAGGTTAAAAAAAAAACTGATCAGGATGAGGGATGGAGCTCAGAGCCAAACCTCAATAATATCATCAGTCTCTAAACCCAGTTCTTCTGCCGTGCTTTTCCCTTGTAGCTTTTTTCCTTCAAACATAAAGGAGACTTTTCCTCTCTTGGGCAAACCCGTTGCAGCATGATACTGATCGATTAGGGACTGGAGAGGCTCAGTCTGCAAAATAAAAAATAGTACAATTTAGTGGGATCAAAGTGATGTGGTTAAAAATGCTACATGAAGTGTCAACACCAATTCAATAAAGTAAAATGTAGGTTCATGCACGAGACAGATTTTACTTTGCTTGGGCAAAATGAATCAGTTGTCCCGTGCAGGCACTAAGCATGTGCAAGATACTGCAATACTGTGGGATGGTTGTGCCTAAGTAGCTTTAATGGGAATCTCAAAAGGACCGTGGCAGGAATGAAAAACCACAAATTTATAAAAAAACAAATGAAAGGCACAATTTAGATTGCTACACTACATAAATTTAGATTTTTTTTTATAAATACTACAACTACTAATAACATAGGAGAGTCCACAATAATAAATAAAAAAATTGCACATGAGAATACAACGCCTGTCCACCAGAAGGCAGCAAAACAACCCTAACATTCCTAAGCTTTGCTCCTCTCCCTGCTAGCCTCAACTAGGTTTTGCCTCTGCAAGTAGAGGGTGAAACGTTGAAGTACTCCTTTAAGAAGATGGTTAGGGGCTCTAGAACCAACCTGAGACCCATTATTCCCCTCTGTAGCATTTACATTTTATAGAAATTGTCCCCTCAGCATCTGAGAATAAAATGTCATCACCAGGCAAATGACCAGACTGTTCTAAATAAAACCATTTCACATGAATACCCAATTCAAGTTTGGTCCAGTTCCTGGATTTCAGTAACCTTTAAAGAGAGACTAAAATCAGTGGTTTTATTTCAGATACACTTAAAAGGCTTTTCTGATGCATGGTTTTAGGAGCTAAACAATGGCCCTGATCAAAGATTCTCCAGCTTTTTATAAGAAAAGATAGTGCAGACATCACAGGGGCTGAACTCTCTACATGCTTTAAGTAAGCAAAATGTATGTTTACCTGATAAATTATTTTCTTTCCTTGCATGGAGAGTCCACAATTCCATTCAGTTACTGTTGGGAATTCAACTCCTGGCCACCAGGAGGAGACAAAGACACCCCAGCAAAGCTTAAGTACCCCTCCCACTTCCCATACTCCCAGTCATTCAGCCGAGGGAATAAGGAAGAGAAAGAGGGACACTAGGGGTATATAGGTGCCTGAAGGTGCTGCCTTAAAAAAAAAATCCTGATTTTTTTAATAAAATTACTATAACACCTTAATTTTGCACACGTGACTGGTCTCTCCCTCTGAGCAGTCAGCGTTCCTGGGATGGCCTCGGGGAGGAGATGTCTAGCAGGTGATTGGTGTTACTGTAGCATGAGAGTGGCCCATCGGAATTTAGCACCGACACGACACCGGCTTTTCAATTACAGGTGGTGCTGTGGGATCATGATACTTCCTGTTCTGTCACTACAGTTCCTGTGAGCCCCACCTCTTCACATCAGAGGGAAAATATTAACTTGTTCTAATGTTTAAAATGCACTCAGGTCCCTGGGAGGCAGCTTAGAAAAGTCTATTTCAAATTAAAACAGTGCATAATAAAGCGGTACTTTATTTGCCTCTCAGCTGCCTCCCAGGGACCTCAGTGCATTTTAAACATTAGAACAAGTTAATATTTTCCCTCATACGTGAAGCTCACAGGAACTGTAGTGACAGAACAGGAAGTATCATGATCCCACAGCACCGCCTGTAATGTAAAAGCTAGTGTCATGTTGGTGCAAAATTCCAATGGGCCACTCATGCTACAGTAACCAGTCCACCAATCTGCTAGACACCTCCTTCCCAGTCTATGTCCCGCCCCTCCTCCCCAGGACCATCGACTGCTCAGAGGGAGAGAGAGACCTGTCACATGTGCGCTCAGGATCTTCTCTTCACTCGCCCCATGTGAACAAGCTTAGCAGCGACTGATGTCACTTCTGGGCGGGACTAAAAATTGCATACTCTCGCAGTTTTTAAACCGTGGCGATTAATGGTGCAGCCCTACTAAAGAGCTCCTTGTACCTCCCTGGTGGTTGATATAAACCACATAAGTTATGTTGTCAGATTTAAATCTGATAAACTGGACAGAACTCCGTGGAGGCCACACTACCAGAGCATTTTAGATTGTCCTTCCAATAAATATTCTGGAGTTAAGAGCAGACTCCTTCAGTGATCAGGATGCCTGACCTCTTAAGGGACCCCAAACTGCTCCCCAGCCCGAGAGGCTGGCACCCATAGTCGCAATCAACCAAGATGGTCTCAAAAAGCACATGCCTTGAGCCAGATGATCCCAACAAGGGCCACTAATATTCTCTTGTGAGGTTGTCTAGGACGATCCGAGATAGGTCCAAATGAACGCCGTTCCATTGTCGGAGCATACATAGTTGGAGGTCTCAGATGGAAGCAAGCAAAATTACTAAAATGTCCATGGAGGCCACCATGAGACAAAGTACTTCCATGCGCTGTGCTACTGAGGGACATGCAAAGGACTGAAGGGAAAGAAAGGCAGAGAGAAGTTTGGACTGTCACCTCTGTCAGGAAGATCTTCATGGAGACCAAATCTATGATTGTCCCTAGAAAACAGACCCTGGTATTTGGAACCAGGGAACTTTTGTCCAGATTCATCTTCCACCCGTGAGAGCGAAGGACAGACAACAGACCGTCTGTGTGAGATCTTGCCAAATGAAAATAGGGAGCCTGAACCAAGATATCGTCCAGGTGTTCTGTCTATAGGAACATGGAGGTATGCGTCCTTAAGGTCTATAGTGGCCATGAACTGACCCTCCTGGACCAAAGGAAGAATGGATTGGCTAGTCTCCATCTTGAAGAATGGAACCTTGAGGAATCTGTGGAGGCACTTTAGACCTAAAATACAGCAGAAGTTTCCCCTCTTTCTTGGGAACAACAAAAAGGTTGGAATAAAACCCCAAGCCCTGCTCTGCCGGAGGAACCGGAACAATCACTCCCAGAGAAGAAAGGTCCCTTACACATTGAAGGCTTTCTTTTTACTGGCATTGAGGATAGTCTTGATAGGAGAAATCTGCCTCTTGGCAGACAAGATTTGAAATCGATCTTCCTTGGGAGACCAAATCCAGGCATCCTGAAAGGAGGAAAGTCCCGGATCAAGCCGCCCCTTCATGCTATCTTGTTTTCAGAGGCAGGCTTCTTGGACTGTTTGTTCTTGTTCCATGGCTGGTTAGGCTTCCTGGAACTCTTGGTCTGGTCAGACTGACTTGGAGGAGGCCAAGGACTTCTGTCCCTTGAAATTGGGAAAGGAATGAAAATTAGAAGCCCGACTACCCTTTGGCCTAGACTTCTTATTCTGAGGAAGGAAGGCCCCCTTCCCTCCAGTCAGTGGAGATAATGAAATAAAATCCTGGACCAAATAAAGAGACTTTCCCTTAAAAGGTAAGGAAAGCAGTCTAGATTTGAAAACCATGTCTGCTGACCAGGACTTCAGCCACAAGACCTGAGGTCTTCGCACTCTGACAGACCTGCATACTGGCATTGCAAATAAAGTTATTTGCAAATTTTAAGGTCTTAATCCTGTCCTGGATCTCCTCCAAGGGAGTCTCCTCCAGAATCAGATCAGAAGTCACACCAATACGAAGCCGCTCCAGCAACTGCCGCTATGCCTGCCATAATAGACTTTGATGGAGGACATTTTTATTTAAATACCCCTCCAATATTTTATCCATGGGATCAATCAATGAGGTACTATCCTCCAGAGGGATAGTAGTTCTCTTGGCTAGGGTGGAGATAGCTCCACCCACCTTAGGAATGGTACACACTATAGCTCGAAAACAGAGTCAGACTGGAAACCTCTTTTTTAAAATAGGAGATGGAAAAGGTTTACCCGGCTTCTCCCATTCCTTACAAATGTCACATACGAGCCAGAACTGGAATAACGTAGAGACTTAGGTTTGACATCAAAAACCCTGTCCAGCTTAGTAACTTTAGGAGTCTGTTGTTGTGGGCTTTGAGACATCCAATATAGCTATTACCTCCTTAAGTAATAAACTGAGGTGTTCAATCTTAAACCTAATAACCTCTGATTCTACTGGACTGTCCAAAGCCAAGTCCGAATCAGATCTCACCTTCAGAGACCGCTGAGGTATGGCCATTCTCAGATATTTGAGATAAACAGAATAAAGCAGCCTTGGTGTTAGCAGGTTTCCTCTGAATCAGGAAACTCATCTTAGTCTCATAGTATATTAAAAAAAAAAAAAAAAAAAATATCCAGCAGAACAGCAGTGTATTAAACTAAATGCTTTGTACCAACCATTTTAAAATATGTTGAAATAAACAAGGACAAAACATCTTGACGCGTTGTACCCCCTAGTGGCGCTTACTCAGACTATGCTTTGTACCAACCATTTTAAATATGTTGAAATAAAGCTTTTTTTCTTTAAAATGGACAGAGTAAACAAAAACCCCTCATGTTTCAAATAGGGTATGTAATTTTAAACAACTTTCCAATTTACTTTTATCACTAAATTTGCTTTGTTCTCTTGGTATTCTTAATTGAAAGCTAAACCTTGGAAAGCTCATGTGATAATTTCTAAGCCTTTGAAGGCCACCGCTTATCACATGCTTTGTTTTTCACAACAGGGGAGAGCTAGTTCATGTAAGCCATATAGATAACATTGTGAGCACGCTTGTGGCAGACACTGCACTAATTGGCTAAAAAGAAAGTCAATAAATAAAATGTGATCAGGGGGCTGTCAGAAGATGCTTAGATACAAGGTAATCAGAGGTAAAAAGTATATTAATATAACAGTGTTGGTTATGCAAAACTGGGCAATGTTAAAGGGACAGTCAACTTAATTTTTGTTGGCTAATAAAGACAGTATCTATCTTTTTAATACACTGCTGTGCTGCTGGAGAACTTTACTAAGTTTGATCTGCAGTTGGTTCACTGCTTGGGAACCGGCATTGCACCCTGCTTACGTGCATTTTTTATTTGCTTCCGTATTTCTATTGTGATGTCTGACGTCACTAGTGAGAGACCAGGATCGAATGCTGCTGCTGAGTTTGGAGCGGCCCTTTGCTACTTTTAGTCTCTTACCTGCAATAAGTAAGGAACTCAGCGCAGCAGAAACAGCCGATGTAAGTTGTGCTGCAAAGTTTCCTGGTAAAAATATTCCCTCAGAAAAAAAAAAAAGACTGAGCTGAGCCACGTACAATATATTGTCTATTGAAGTTTATGAGTGCACGTCTGCAGCATTATATGGCTAAAATGATGCCCTATGTTACACAGCCACAAGGGCCCCAGATGGAATAAGTATTTGCTGCCATACAGTGCATTACACAGGCATGCTACCTTCCCTATGTATCCTCTTCAACAAAGACCACAAACACAAAGCTAAATTGTATGCCATCTGAATCACAAGAGAAAAAGTAAATTTATGCTTACCTGATAAATTAATTTCTTCTATGGTACGACAAGTCCATGGATCCCACAAGTAAACAGGAAGTGGCAAAGAGCACCACAGCAGAGCTGTCTATATAGCTCCTCCTTTAGCTCCACCCCCCAGTCATTCGACCGAAGGTACAGGAAGAAAAAGGAGAAACTAAAAGGTTCAGAGGTGACTGAAATTTAAAATAAAAAAATATAATCTGTCTTAAAATGAGGGCGGGCCGTGGACTCGTCGTACCATAGAAGAAATTAATTTATCAGGTAAGCATAAATTTACTTCTCTTCTATAAGGTACGACGAGTCCACGGATTCATCCTTTACTTGTGGGATACAATACCAAAGCTACAGGACACGGATGAACGGGAGGGACAAGACAGATGGTTAAACAGGAGGCACCACTGCTTGAAGAACTTTTCTCCCAAAAATAGCCTCCGAAGAAGCAAAAGTATCAAATTTGTAAAATTTGGAAAAGGTATGAAGCCAAGACCAAGTCGCAGCCTTACAAATCTGTTCAACACAAGCATCATTTTTAAAAGCCCATGTGGAAGCCACCGCTCTAGTAGAGTGAGCTGTAATCCTTTCAGGGGGCTGCTGTCCAGCAGTCTCGTATGCCAAACGGATAATGCTTTTCAGCCAAAAAAAGAAGAGGTAGCTGTAGCTTTTTGACCTCTACGTTTTCCAGAATAGACAACAAACAAAGAAGATGTTTGACGGAAATCCTTGGTTGCTTGCAAGAAAAACTTCAAAGCACAAACCACGTCCAAGTTGTGCAACAGACGCTCCTTCTTAGAGGAAGGATTAGGACACAGAACAACCAACTATTTCCTGATTGATATTCCTATGAGTAACAACCTTAGGAAGGAATCCAGGTTTGGTACGCAAAATCACCTTATGGAAAACAAGATAAGGCGAGTCGCATTGCAACACAGATACTTCAGAAACTCTTCGAGCCGAAGAGATAGCAACTAAAAACAGAACTTTCCAAGATAGAAGCTTAATATCTATGGAATGCATAGGTTCAAACGGAACCCCTTGAAGAACTTTAAGAACTAAATTCAGACTACATGGTGGAGCAACAGGTTTAAACACAGGCTTGATTCTAACTAAAGCCCGACAGAACGTCTGGAACATCTGCCAGACGCTTGTGCAGTAGCATTGATAAAGCAGATATCTGTCCCTTTAAGGAACTAGCCGATAGCCCCTTCTCCAATCCTTCTTGGAGAAAGGACAAAATCCAAGGAATCCTGATCTTACTCCATGAGTAGCCTTTGGATTCGCACCAATAAAGATATTTACGCCATATTTTATGATAAATTTTCCTAGTGACAGGCTTTCGAGCCTGAATCAAGGTA
The DNA here is from genome assembly GCF_027579735.1 of Bombina bombina. Classification (NCBI taxonomy): domain Eukaryota; kingdom Metazoa; phylum Chordata; class Amphibia; order Anura; family Bombinatoridae; genus Bombina; species Bombina bombina. The sequence goes on from NC_069509.1 coordinate 39,867,193, forward strand.
TCTATGACCGACTCAGAGAAACCCCGCTTGGATAAAATCAAGCGTTCAATCTCCAAGCAGTCAGCCGCAGAGAAACTAGATTTGGATGCTGGAACGGACCTTGAATCAGAGGATCCCTTGACCTGGACCCGTAACGAGGAAGTTTGGCGTTCTGACGAGACGCCATCAGATCCAATTCTGGTGTGCCCCATTGCTGAATCAATTGTGCAAACACCTCCGGATGGAGTTCCCACTCCCCCGGATGAAAAGTCTGACGACTTAGAAAATCCGCTTCCCAGTTCTCCACTCCTGGGATATAGATTGCTGATAGATGGCAAGAGTGAGTCTCTGCCCATCGAATTATTTTGGTAACCTCTATCATCGCTAGAGAACGCTTTGTTCCCCCTGATGATTGATATATGCTACAGTCGTGATATTGTCCGACTGGAATCTTATGAATCTGGCCGAAGCCAGCTGAGGCCACGCCTGAAGCGTGTTGAATATCGCTCAGTTCTAGGATATTTATCGGGAGGAGAGCCTCCTGAGTCCACAAACCCTGTGCTTTCAGGGAATTCCAGACTGCACCCCAGCCCAATAGGCTTACGTCCGTCGTCACTATGACCCATGCTGGCCTGCGGAAACACATTCCCTGGGACAGATGATCCTGTGACAACCACCAAAGAAGAGTCTCTGGTCTCTTGATCCAGATTTATCTGAGGAGATAAATCTGCATAATCCCCATTCCACTGTTTGAGCATGCATAGTTGCAGTGGTCTGAGATGCAAGCGAGCAAACTGAACTGTATCCATTGCCGCTACCATTAGTCCGATTACCTCCATACTCCAGATAAGGCGCCACTGCTATGCCCCGCGGCCTTAAAACCGCTAGAAGGGACCCTAGCACCTTTGTGAAAATTCTGGGAGCTGTGGCCAACCCGAAGGGAAGAGCCACAAACTGGTAATGCTTATCCAGAAAGGCGAACCTGAGGAACTGGTGATCTTTGTGGATAGGGATGTGTAGATAAGTCCACGGTGGTCATATATTGACCCTCCTGGATCATTGGTAAAATAGTCCGAATGGTCTCCATCTTGAAAGATGGGACTCTGAGGAATTTGTTTTAGGATCTTGAGATCTAAAATTGGTCTGAAGGTTCCCTCTTTTTTGGAAACCACAAATAGATTGGAGTAGAACCCCTGCCCCTGTTCTGTTTTCGGAACTGGGCAGATCACTCCCATGGTATATAGGTCTTCTACACAGACAATTGAGAAAGATGGAATCTCCCCCTTGGAGGAGAATCTTTGAAATCTAGAAGATACCCCCCTGGGTAACGATTTCTAAAGCCCAGGAGTCCTGAATGTCTCTTGCCTGAGCAAAGAGAGAAAGTCTGCCCCCTACTAGATCCGGTCCCGAATCGGGGGCTACCCCTTCACGCCGTCTTGGTGGCAGCAGCGGGCTTCTTGGCCCGTTTACCTTTGTTCCAAGTCTGGTTAGGTCTCCAGACTGACTTGGATTGAGCAAAATTCCCCTCTTGCTTTGCAGCAGGGGAAGAGGTAGAGGGACCACCTTTGAAGTTTCGAAAGGAACGAAAATTATTTTGTTTGGTCCTCATCTTATTTGTCTTATCCTGAGGAAAGGCATGGCCTTTCCCTCCAGTGATGTCTGAAATGATCTCTATCAGTTCAGGCCCGAATAGGGTCTTACCCTTGAAAGGGATGGCTAAAAGCTTAGATTTTGATGACACATCAGCAGACCAGGACTTGAGCCATAACGCTCTAAAATGGCAAAACCCGATTTCTTTGCCACTAATTTAGCCAGTTGAAAAGCGGCATCTGTAATGAAAGAATTAGTTAGCTTGAGAGCCCTAATTCTATCCAGAATATCATCTAATGGGGTCTCAACCTGAAGAGCCTCGAACCAAAAAGCAGCTGCAGTAGTTATGTAAACAATGCACGCTATAGGTTGGAGAAGAAAACCCTGATGAACAAAAATTTTCTTAAGGAGACCCTCTAATTCTTTTATCCATAGGATCTTTGAAAGCACAACTGTCCTCAAAAGGTATAGTTGTACGCTTAGCCAGGGTAGAAATAGCTCCCTCCACCTTAGGGACAGTCTGCCATGAGTCCCGCATGGTGTCCAATAAAGGAAACATTTTCTTAAAAGTAGGAGGGGAAGCGAACGGATAACCTGGTCTATCCCACTCCTTAGTAACAATGTCCGAAATCCTCTTAGGGACCGGAAAAACATCAGTGTAGGCAGGAACCTCTAGAAATCTGTCCATTTTACACAATTTCTCTGGAACTACAATAGGGTCACAATCATCCAGAGTCGCTAAAACCTCCCTGAGCAACAAGCTGAGGTGTTCTAGTTTAAATTTAAAAGCTGTCATATCTGAGTCTGAGGGAACATTTTTCCTGAATCAGAAATCTCTCCCTCAGACAGCAAATCCCTCACCCCCAACTCAGAACATTGTGAGGGTACATCGGATATGGCTAATAAAGCGTCAGAGGGCTCAGCATTTGTTCTCACACCACACCTACTGCGCTTCCCCTGCAACCCAGGCAGCTTAGATAAAACCTCTGTGAGGGTAGTATTCATAACTGCGGCCATATCTTGCAGGGTGAAAGAATTAGACGCACTAGAAGTACTTGGCGTCGCTTGTGCGGCCGTTAATGGTTGTGACACTTGGGGAGAATTAGATGGCATAACCCGATTCCCTTCGGACTGAGAATCATCCTGCGACATACTTTTAGAAGCTAAAATATGTTCTTTGCAATTTATTGACCTATCAGTGCATGAGGGACACATTCAAGTGGGGGTTCCACAATGGCTTCTAAACATATTGAACAATGACTTTCCTCAATGTCAGACATGTTGAACAGGCTAGTAATGACTACAAGCAAGCATAATAAACACTATTTAGTGAAAAAATAAATCTTAAAAAACGGTACTGTGCCTTTAAGAGAAAAAAAAAGCATACACGTTCTGCAAAACTGCTTTAAAATGCACCAAATTTTTCAAATTTTTGATAGCAGACTATATGTGTAGTTAAGTTTGCCCCACAAGAAAATTTAACATTTAACCCTTTATTGTGCAAACCGGATTGAATTAAGGCCTAAATCCGGAAAAAAACACCCCCAGCACCTTGCCACAGCCCTGCTGTGGCGCCTACCTGCCCTCAGGGATAGTAAATATGGGGTTAAAGCTTCGATTTGGCCCAAAACATCCACAAGGGCCCTCAGGAGTTGGAGCTTGCTGAGTGAAAACTGCGCATCTGAGGCGCGAAAATAGGCCCCGCCTATCTCACTCGATGTCTCTACAGCCTCAAAGAACCGCACACGAGCGGTTTTAAACTAGCCATGTGGGTTCCGACACCCAAAAAAAAGCCAAGCGTACCCTCAAAGTTGCCCACAAACATTCAAAACTCAGTGTCAACCATTTTTTAATTAGCCCCTTATGCAAGCTTAGTAATGCCCTTCTATAGCTCTTAGGATTACTGCTTACCCTTATGGGGATACTGTCAGCCTTTCTGAAATACAGTCTCTACAGAAAAAATGACTGAACATACCTCACTGCTATATAGCATGAAAACGTTCCTCATACTGAAGTTTCCTGTACTCCTCAGCCTCTGTGGGAACAGCACTGGATCTTAGTTACAAATGCTAAGATCATCATCCTCCAGGCAGAAGTCTGCATCCATCTGCTGCCTGAGTAAATAGTACACACCGGTACCATTTAAAACAAAAAAACTCTAGCTTGAAGAAATTAAAGACTAATATTTTATCACCTCTTTCACTTTACCCTTCCTAGTACTTAGAGTAGGCAAAGAGAATGACTGGGGGTGGAGCTAAGGGAGGAGCTATATAGACAGCTCTGCTGTGGTGCTCTTTGTCACTTCCTGTTAGCAGGAGGATAATATCCCACAAGTAAAGGATGAATCCGTGGACTTGTCGTACCTTATAGAAGAAAGTTTTCATGTCTCTTTAAAAAAAGATTGCAAACTTAAATGGAAATTTTGTGCCCATGATTATATAGAAATAAAGGTTCTGTCATGCTAAAACTTGTGTTGGAATCTAATTATAAACAATTTTTAATCACTCATGCAAATTTATGGCTATATTATATTTGGGGGATGCTTCCCAGAAAATATGGCAGCTTTATGTAACAAAGAGAACTGACTGTAGAAGATTGACAGCGTCTATGTATAGCGGTTTTAGGATTAGGACTTGCTAAAATCCTAGCTCAAGATAACTCACATGACATGTGCCACATGGGATTTTAACCTGTGGAACCCTACGAAGGATCTTTGAATAACTTTTATAGTTTTTATTAAATCAATGATATCACAGTGAATTAAAGAGGTGAAATTAATTCATATGAGGTCTCTATGCAAGTGACTTTCCCTTACAAAGACCTGCATCAGAATGTATGCTTAACATCTCAAATCAAGGGGCACCTTCACAACGTATGTAGCAGAGAAAAAAAACAAAAAAACAAACAAAAAAAACAAAGTGTACACATCACCATCTTCAATATCAATTCTAGAGCTTTAAAGTATCCTATGAGATCGCCCTGCAAAATTTGTGAAGACAAGTGGAGCACAGTTTTGTCACATCCTATAAATCTATTCAGTGACAGCAAGTAGTCATCTGCCAAATGTGTTCAGCCAATCAAGTTCTATAAACAATCAACTAGGCTTAAAGGGACACTGAACCCAAATTTTCTCTATTGTGAATCAGATAGAGCATGACATTTTATGCAACTTTCTAATTTACTCCTATTATCAAATTTTCTTCATTCTCTTGGTATCTTTATTTGAAATGCAAGAAAGTTTAGATGCCGGCCCATTTTTGGTGAACAACCTGGGTTGTCCTTGCTGATTGGTGGATACATTCATCCACCAATAAAAAAGTGCTGTCTAGAGTAATGAAAAAAAAAAAAAAGGAAATTTATTCTTACCTGATAAATTGATTTCTTTTACAATACGATGAGTCCACAGATTTCATCCTTACATGTGGGATATCGCCTCCTGGTCAGCAGTAGGAGGCAAAGAGCACCAAAGCAGAGCTGCATATATAGCTCCTCCCTTCCCTCCTACTCCAGTCATTCGACCGAAGTTAGGAAGAGAAAGGAAAAGCCAAGGTGCAGAGGTGAAAAAACAGGGTGGGCCGTGGACTCATCGTATCGTAAAAGAAAATCAAATTTATCAGGTAAGAATAAATTTCCTTTTCTTTTACAAGATACGATGAGTCCACGGATTTCATCCTTACTTGTGGGATACAATACCAAAGCTATAGTACACGGATGAAAGGGAGGGACAACACAGTGAACCTAAACAGAAGGCACCACTGCTTGAAGAACTTTGCTCCCAAAAACAGCCTCAGACGAGGCAAAAGTATCAAATTTGTAAAATTTGGAAAAAAGTGTGCAGAGACGACCAAGTTGCAGCCTTGCAAATTTGTTCAACAGAAGCATCATTTTTGAATGCCCATGAGGAAGCCACTGCCCTAGTGGAATGAGCCGTAATACGTTCAGGAGGCTGCTGTCCAGCAGTCTCATATGCAAAACGGATGATACTCTTCAGCCAAAGAGAAAGAGGTAGCCGTAGCTTTCTGACCCCTACGCTTCCCAGAAAACACAACAAACAGGGAAGACAACTGACGAAAATCCTTAGTCGCCTGCAAGTAGAACTTCAAAGCACGGACCACATCTAAATTGTGTCCTAATCCTTCCAAGAAGGAGTGACTGTTACATAAAGGAGGAACAACAATTTCCTGATTAATATTTTTGTTAGAAACAACCAGGTTTGGTACGTAATACCACCTTATCAGAATGGAAAATAAGATAAGGAGAATCATATTGTAATGCCGAAAGCTCAGAAACTCTGCGAGAAGAAGCAATAGCAACCAAAAATAAAAACTTTCCAAGATAATAACTTAATGTTCTTCAAGGGGTTCCGTTTGAACCTATGTATTCCGTAGATATTAAGAACTAAATTCAAACTCCAAGGAGGAGTAATTGGTCTAAACACAGGCCTGATCCTAGTCAGAGCCTGACAAAAAGCATTGAACATCTGAAAGACGCTTGTGTAGCAAAATAGATAAAGCAGAAATCTGTCCCTTTAAGGAACTTGCTGACAACCCTTTCTCCAATCCATCTTGGAGAAAAGAAATTCTGGGAATCCTGACCCGACTCCATGAGTAGCCCTTGGATTCGCACCAATAAAGATATTTACGCCATATCTTATGGTAAATCTTTCTAGTAACAGGCTTACAAGCCTGAATCAAGGTATCAATGATAAAATCAAGCATTCCATCTCCAAGCAGTTAGCTGCAGAGAAACTAGATTCGGATGATGGAAGGGTCCCTGAATGAGAAGGTCCTTCCTCAAGGGAAGCTTCCACGGTGGCTGAGATGACATTTCCACCAGATCGGCATACCAAGTTCTGCGAGGCCACACAGGAGCAATAAGGATCACTGAAGCCCTCTACTGTTTGACTCTAGCAATCACCCGAGGAAGGAGAGCAAATGGGGGGGGGGGCACGTAAGCTAGACTGAACGACCAAGGCACTGCTAAGGCATCCATCAGCTCTGCCTGGGGATCCCTGGACCCGTATCTCGGAAGTTTGGCATTCTGACGAGATGCCATAAGATCCAACTCCGGTCTGCCCCATCTGAGAAGCAGGTTGGCAAAAACCTCCGGATGAAGTTCCCATTCCCCCGGATGAAAAAGTCTGTCTGCTTAGAAAATCCGCTTCCCAGTTTTCCACACCTGGGGATGTGGATCGCTGACATACAACAAGCGTGAGCCTCTGCCCATTGAATAATCTTGGATACTTCTGTCATCGCCAAGGAACTCCTTGTTCCTCCCTGATGATTGATGTAAGCTACAGTCATAATGCTGTCCGACTGGAATCTGATGAATTTGGCCGAAGCCAACTGAGGCCAAGCCTGAAGCGCATTGAATATTGCTCTCAACTCTAGGATACTGATGGGAAGTAGAGACTCCGATCGAGTTCATACACCCTGAGCCCTCAGGGAGTTCCAGACTGCTCCCCATCCTATCAGACTGGCGTCTGTTACTATCACCCATGAGGGTCTGCGGAAGCATGTCCCCTGGGACAGATGATCCAGCGACAACCACCATAGAAAAGAATCCCTCGTCTCCCGATCTAGCTGTATTTGAGGAGACAGATTTGTATAATCTCCATTCCATTGTCTGAGCATGCTCAGTTGTAGAGGTCTGAGATGAAACCGAGCAAACTGAATGATGTCCATTGCCGCTACCATCAAACCAATTGCCTCCATGCACTGAGCCACTGATGGCCGAGGATTGGACAGAAGGGTTCGGCATGTATTCAGAATCTTTAACTTTCTGACCTCCGTCAAAAAGATTTTCATGGATAGAGAGTCGATTAGAGTTCCCAAGAAAGGAACCCTTGTCTGAGGAACTAGCGAACTCTTTTCCAGATTTACTTTCCATCCGTGAGTCCTCAGAAAAAAAAAGGACAGAACAATGTCTGTATGAGACCCCTTGCCAGTTAAGACGTCTGGATCAGAATATCATCCAGATAAGGCGCCACTGCAATGCCCCGCGGGCTGAGAACTGCCAGCAGAGACCCCAGAACCTTTGTGAAAATTCTGGGTGCCGTGGCCAGACCGAAAGGCAAATCCTAGGAACTTGTCATGATCTCTGTGGTTAGGAACATGAAGATATGCATCCTTTAGATCCACGGTAGTCATAAATTGACCCTCCTGGATCAAAGGAAGAATGGTCCGAATAGTTTCCATCTTGAAAGATGGAACTCTGAGAAACTGGTTTAGACTTTTGAGGTCTAAAATAGGCTGGAACGTTTCCTCCTTTTTGGGAACTACAAACAGATTGGAATAAAACCCTTGACCCCGTTCCAGTATTGGAACGGGACATTTTACTCCCATGGAAAAAGAGGTCTCCTACACAACGTAAGAATGCCTCTTTATCTGGTTGACAGAGAAAGAAGGAACCTTCCTCTGGGGGAAGAATTTTTGAACTCCAACTGATACCCTGGAGACACGATTTCTAGTGTCCAAGGATCCTGAACATCTCTTATCCAAGCCTGGACAAAGTGAGAAAGTCTGCCCCCTACTAGATCTGGTCCTGGATCGGGGGCCGACCCTTCATGCTGACTTGGTAGCAGCAGCTGGCTTCTTGGATTGTTTACCCTTGTTCTATGATTGGTTGGGTTTCCATGTGGACTTGGCTTGAGAATAATTCCCTTCCCGTTTAGAGGAAGAGGGAACTCCCTTGAAATTTCAAAAGGAACGAAAATTACTCTGTCGCCCCCTCTGTTTGGACGCTTTATCTTGAGGGAGGAGGTGACCCTTGCCTCCCGTGATGTCTGAAATAAGTAGGCCACGCCCCCTATCTCCTCCATTGCACTTGTGTGTTTGTTTACTGTCATGTACCTGCTGGATTAAACATCCGTTTTTTCAAGATATCAAGAGTGCTGCCTCTGCTTTCTTCCTCTGAAATAATCTCCTTCAAGTCAGGCCCGAACAGGGTCTTCCCCTTGTAAGGAATAGCCAAAAGCTTAGATTTAGATGACATCCGCAGACCAAGATTTTAACCATAAGGCTCTGCATGCTAAGATGGAAAATCCTTAACTCTTAGCCACCAATTTGGTTATCTGAAAGGAAGCATCTGTAATAAAAGAATTAGCCAACTTAAGAGCTTTAATTCTATCCAATATTTCTTCCAATGAAGTCTCAGTTTTAAGAGACTCTAAGGCATCAAACCAAAAAGCAGCCGCAGTCGTGACTAGCAGTGCAGGCTGCCGGTTGCAATAGAAATCCTTGATGACCATAGATCTTTTTGAGGAGACCCTCCAGCTTCTTATCCATAGGGTCTTTGAAGGCACAACTATACTTGATAGGAATAGTAGCTCGTTTAGCCAGGGTGGAAATGCTCCCTCCACCTTAGGGATCGTCTGCCAAGAATCCCGAATGGCGTCGGCTATAGGGTACATTTTCTTGAAAACAGGAGAAGGGGAGAACGGAATCCCCGGCCTCTCCCATTCCTTAGCAATAATTACAGAAGTTCTCTTAGGAACAGGGAAAACATCAGAATAAGAAGGGACCTCTAAATATTTGTCCATCTTACTCAATTTTTCTGGAGGGACCGCAATAGAATCAGTCATCCAGAGTCACCAAAACCTCCCTGAGTAACAGGCGGAGGTGTTCAAGCTTAAATCTGAAAGACATCACGACCGAATCTAGCGGGGGCAATACACTTCCTGAGTCAGAAAGTTCCCCCTCAGACAGAGTCTCCATACCCCCCCAATTCAGAGCCCTGGTAGGGTACATCGGAAATCGCCAAAGCATCAGAAGTCGCATGGACCACATGGGCCTCTTTCCTCCTGCGTTTACCTTGTAGCACTGGCAAAGTAGATAACACCTCTGAAAGTGGATGACATAACTGCAGCCATATCCTGCAGGGTGAATGTAGCAGACGCAGTTGAAGAACACGGCGTCGCCTGAGCGGGCGTTAAAGGCTGTGACGCTTGGGGAGAAAGATGCGGCATACCCTGAATCTCATCAGTCTGAGAAATATCCTTAGACATACTTTTATTAAAAAAATAAAAAATAAATCTGCTCTACACTAATGCCCTCTCAATGCATGAGGGACAACACATAACAGGGGGTTCCACAATGGCATCTAAACACATAGGACATGTACTGTGTTCAATGTCATCCATGATAACAGTAAGCAAAAGCTAGCTTGGTTGTGGCACTAATTATGGATAAAAATCCCAACAGATAATCAGCCTAATATAACAAAAAAAAAAAACAAAAAAAAAAAAAGGGTGCACTGTGCCTTTAAAAAAAACAAACTGGCTCATGTTTTTAAAGCCCAATACTTGATAAACAGAAAGTAACTGCGGTTTTACTATACCCCGCACTCCCTGCAAGGGACACTGTCTTAACGAAAAGAAACACTGGCACACCGGATAATATTCAGTCACCTTGCCACAGCTCCGCTGCTGCTCCTACCTTCCACGTAACCAAGACTATCCCCTCGAGAGCGGTGTGCCTAAGATTGCTTGTAAGGTAACAGCAACAAGCGGACTTAGGGGCCGTAAGGAAACGCTGCCGATCAGACCACCATCAGAGGAACAACTGCGCAGCTAAGTGCGCAAACGCGAAGCACCGCCCTTCGTGGGTGGTAAACACCACAACCCGGCAAAAAAATTTATACACCGCCATGCACCGGAGTCCATTAGTCCGACTCTGTCACCACTCTCAGCGTCAGCCCCATACTCTATATTGAATGAGTAATAGAGAATCGTCCGTTATAAGTTCAGAGTAACTGAACCCTTAAATAAAGATCACAGCGTTTCGGGCTTAGTGTCTTAATGCCAGAAGGTCTTGAGAAAAATTAAGTAATATGTCTGTTCCCATTCTCTTTATCATAATAACCCACACACTGTCAAAGGGAAGCCCTTACCAGAGCCCATAGCCCCCAACAGAAAGGCAGAGTACAGAATTCTGAGATATGCTGCAGAGCCCCAGAAATAAAAGACTGCACTTACCTCTATTCTGAGGAAAAGCACAAAAGTCTCACAGTATCAAGAGGTCCACTCTTCCTCCTGGGGTCCTGTGAAGACAGAAGGGTCTTAGTTAAAATTCTCCAAGACTATCAACAGAAGGGCAGCACAAGTATGGGAGGCGCAGTGAGGCTAAAACCCCACCAGTTCCCATTGCCTTAAAGCCACCTGTAGCTCTACTCTAGAGGCTGACAAGGAATACGGCTACACCCTAATTAAATAGCACACTTTTGGCACCATTTTAAAAATAAAACTCTTGATTGAAGAATCTAAACACCTCACTTTACCTCTTCCTATTACTAACACAGGCAAAGAGAATGACTGGAGTGGGAAGAAGCTATATATGCAGCTCTGCTGTGATGCTCTTTGCCTCCTCCTGCTGACGAGGAGGTGATATCCCACAAGGATGAAATTCGTGGACTCATCGTATCTTGTAAAAGAAAAAAAAAACTTAGATGCCTTTTTCAAATAAAGATAGCAAGAGAACGAAGAAAATTTAGTAGGATTAAATTAGAAAGTTGCTTAAAATTGCATTTTCTATTTAAATCATGAAAGAAAAAATTTGGGTTCAGTGTCCCTTTAATAAAATGTAATCCATTTTCTCTATAAACCTGAGCATTTTCTCAAAATTATTTTAGCAGACAAGTTTATATACAAGGTTAGTTACCTTATTACTTTAATAAAAACCACTCTAGAGTTTAAGGGTAGTAGTATAGGAAAAAGAGCACTTACTTTCCCAACCGTGATGCTGAGATGGGACTGCTTCTCCTTCCCCTGAACTTGCAGACAAATCGTATCATCACTCTGAATATCCGCCTGCTCGGACGACGTGGAGAGGACCACACAGTCTGTAAGGACCATATCAATAGAGAGACGTTTAAAAACTTATGTAAGATGAGATTTTCAAGTACAGAGCAAACTTGGGTAAATTAATTTCAATAGATCTAATTGCATTTAATAAAGAACAAAGTACAAAGAAGAAGCAGATAAGTAAATTTTATCCAAAGCTGATGCCTGAACACCCTTTCACATGGTCTGTGCTCTCCTACCCATCCCCACTGGTTGATTTCTGCAGCTATCACTGGTTTCAACAGTCAGAAAACCCCAGCTATTTATTATGACAAAATAAAGAGTACATTATCTTTGTTAAAACGCTACAGCAGGTAAAACCTATCATTGGGAACACATTAAAGTACAATGTCCCTTTTAGAGGGTTTTCAAGAGTGCGTTAAAATTGTGCCAACAAAATTACAGTTTGCATTACAAACCTATGTAAAATAAAAAACAGAGCTAGACCACCACTATATTGTGTGGGAAACAAATTAGATACATAGTACACTTTTAATGGGACAGTAAACACCTTTAGATTTTTATATAAAATGTTTAGTTATAATTTAATATCTTTGCTCTGTTCTCAGTGCTAAATTACATGAAGAGTGGGCAAAACAAACAATTAAACCAATTTCTTACTCTTGATCCTTGAACACACCCAAGGCTAACTGCTACATATTTCTCCATAACTATGTTTATCAAATACCTGCAAAACAATTCACTTTATACCACGTTTTTCAAACCTGTCCTCAGACTTCCCTAACAGTACACATTTTGAGGATATCTGAACTGGAGCACAGGTGAAACAATCACCTGATTAATAACCATGATTTTATCTGCTCTCATCCAAGGTAATCCTGAAAACCTGGCCTGTCGGGGAGGCTTGAGGACAGGTTTTAAAACCAGTGCTTTATACTAACTTTATGACAGTGACTCGTCTTGTTGTCTGCAGACTAAAGCAAAGATTGGCTCTTCCAAAGCAAATACTTAGTGGAGTTAATATTTTTAAAATACATTTATCAGGTTTACTATAAATTTTAAATAGACTAAGGCTTTCTGTGTGTTGCTATAGAACATAAATGTCTTAACCCCTTGAGTGCCAACGGCGGCTCTGAGCCGTCAGTTTCCCACTCTGGTGCCAAAGACGGCTCAGCTGTTGCTAGCACTCCCACCTTGATGGAGATCTGGGGGCTCCCACCCCGATCGGGCCTGCATAGAGACAGGCATCGCTGGGGCTTCACGTTTTGCGTGGTGACATCACACACACACACACACACAATTACGTCACCACACAACTTTATTAAAAATTTACAATACAAAGTATAGGGAAAGCTGAATTGTTCTTAAAGGGACAAGAGCTGACCAAATCCCTCCCCTTTGGTTAATGCACGCCACCCAGCCCAGGTGTGTTCCAGATAAATATACTTAATAAGCTAGAAAGCTTCACACTGTGTAGACATGACTTGCTGCAGTGTGGAAACTGGTTAGTGTTAGGACCAGTCTTTATAGGACACCTTGTAAGTGGTGACTGGCTTAGCAGAATTAATATACTTACAATACAAGCTCCGAGCTTAAATACCATTAAAAATGTGACCCATGTAATGCAAACAATCATATCACTGAATTCTGCTTCTAGCCAGAAATGCATCTAAACCATTTTCAAATGTATCTAGGTATTGGCATTTACTACCTCCATAGTGAATGAGCTTTTACTACAACAAATGAGAGCTGTCACCCTGTATCCCTATATAAGGTGATGGTCATATTGTTCTTACCAATGATATCTGCCACAGTGAGGCTCAAGGACTGTGCCGTCTGGGTAAGTGCAAGCTCCTCGTCTCTCAGAAGCAGGAGGATCTGTGATGCTTCAACACCAAGCTTGGAGGCTACCGACTGTGCCAGGTTTTGCAGGGGATCCAGCTGCAGCCAAAAACAGTTCAGTTTATTAAACCAGCATCAATGCAGAGCATTGGTGTAGATATGTTACAGGGTTATAGAAACATAGGGTCAAGGGACATGAAACCCAATTTTTTTCTTTTAGGATTTTGAAAGAGCAGCAATTTTAAATAACTTTCTAATTTACTTCTATTATCTAATTTGCTTCATTCTCTTGATATCCAGATCTAGGATAGGCTCAGTAGCTGTAGATTGGTGGCAGCACAGATGCCTCGTGTAATTGGCTCACCCATGTACATTGCTATTTCTTCAACAAAGGATATCTAAATAATTAAGCAAAATTAGATAATAGAAGTAAATTGGAATGTTTAAAATTGTATTCTCTACATAAATCATGAAAGAGAAAAAAAAAAGTGTTCAGTGTCACTTTTAAGTCTGCCCAAATTACCTATAAAGTGTAAGCTTAGTGTGTAGCACAGCCCTATGCTTATCCCAGGCATTAGTATGTAGCACAGCCCTATGGTTGTCCCAGGCACTAATTTGTGTGTAGCACAGCCCTATGGTTGTCCCAGAAGTGTGTAGCACAGCCCTATGCTTATCCCAGGCACTAATTAGTGTGCAGCACAGCCCTATGGTTGTCCCAGGCACTAATTAGTGTGTAGCACAGCCCTATGGTTGTCCCAGAAGTGTGCAGCACAGCCCTATGTTTATCCCAGGCACTAATGAGTGTGCAGCACAGCCCTATGTTTATCCCAGGCACTAATGAGTGTGCAGCACAGCCCTATGTTTATCCCAGGCACTAATGAGTGTGCAGCACAGCCCTATGTTTATCCCAGGCACTAATGAGTGTGCAGCACAGCCCTATGTTTATCCCAGGCACTAATGAGTGTGCAGCACAGCCCTATGTTTATCCCAGGCACTAATGAGTGTGCAGCACAGCCCTATGCTTATCCCAGGCACTAGTGTGTAGCACAGCCCTATGCTTATCCCAGGCACTAGTGTGTAGCACAGCCCTATGCTTATCCCAGAAGTGTGTAGCACAGCCCTATGCTTATCCCAGAAGTGTGTAGCACAGCCCTATGCTTATCCCAGAAGTGTGTAGCACAGCCCTATGCTTATCCCAGAAGTGTGTAGCACAGCCCTATGCTTATCCCAGAAGTGTGTAGCACAGCCCTATGCTTATCCCAGGCACTAATTAGTGTGTAGCACAGCCCTATGCTTATCCCAGGCACTAATTAGTGTGTAGCACAGCCCTATGCTTATCCCAGGCACTAATGAGTAGCAAAGCCCTATGCTTATCCCAGGCACCAATGAGTGTGTAGCACAGCCCTATGCTTATCCCAGGCATTAATTTGTACATTGGATAGCCTTAAAGGGACAGTCTACTTTTTATTGTTTGAAAAACCTTTACTACCCATTCCCCATCTTTCAACAGTCAACATTGTTATATTAATATACTTTATAACCTCTAAATAGTTGCCCATCTCTAAGCCCTTACAGATCGCCTTTTATCTCAGGGCATTTTATTAGCTTTCACAGCCAGATAGTGCTAGTTCATGTGTGCCATATATAAGATTGTACTTACTCCCGTGAAGCTCTGCATAAACCAGCACTAACTGGCTAAAAAGCAATATTATAAGGGGATGTCTGCAGATGCTTAGATACAAGGTAATTAATACAATGGGTAATAAAGGGATTGTCTCTTTTTAAAGGGACACAATCAAAATTAAGCTTTCATTATTT
Source organism: Bombina bombina (assembly GCF_027579735.1). Taxonomy (NCBI): domain Eukaryota; kingdom Metazoa; phylum Chordata; class Amphibia; order Anura; family Bombinatoridae; genus Bombina; species Bombina bombina. Next base: position 39,882,221 of record NC_069509.1, read on the forward strand.
AGATAGAGCAGCCATTTTAAACCACTTTCCAATTTACTTCCATTAACAAAATGTGCACAGTCTTTTTATATTTAAACATTTTGAGTCACCAGCTGCTACTGAGCATGTGCAAGAATAAGTGTGTATGCATTTGTGATTGGCTGATGGCTGTCACATGGTACAGGGGGCGTGAAAAAAGACAAACTTAAAATGGTCAGAAAAAAAAAAAATTAAAAAAATCAAAATCTACTACTCTTAAGTTCAGACTTAAAAAAAGTCTTGTTATCCTGCATTTGTTGATTATGCAAATCTACTGTGTTGACTGTTTCTTTAAACTTATCCCAGGCATTCTTAAAGTGCACCACAGTGTTTGTCATTACCACATCTAATGGAAGTTTATTCCACAAATCAAATCACCTTTGCTGTAAAAGGATTCCACAAATTACTCCTGAACCTGCTATCCTTCAATCTGATTTCATGACCTCTTGTTCTGGTGTTGCTATATTTGGGAAAAATACTTAAAGGGACAGTCTAGTCAAAATGAATTCAGATAGGGCATGCAATTTAAAGCAACTTTCCAATTTACTTCATAAAATGTCCTCTCTTCGCTTTTCACAGTTAGACAGCACTAGTTTATGTGCGACAGATAATGTGCTGACTCCCATAGAGTTATTTATGAGTCAGTATATACAAAACAAAGGAACCTGGCTAACAGAAAGGAGACTCCACAAATCTTCACCAACCTCTCGGTCCAGGGACATCCATAAAGGGAGAACACACACCGGTCAGTAAACTTAAAACAGGATCTTTATTGGAGTGGATAAAAACAAAGTTGGAGACAAGTCTCCATTAAACAGGAAAAAAGGCTACAGCGTAACTGACTGCAGACATGTTTCGCGTGTGTCCACACGCTTGTTCACTGCTGTCTGATTTATTTATGAGTCAGCACTGATTGACTAAAATGCAAGGGTCGAAATAACTGGGATAAGGGGCAGTCTGCAGAGACTTGGATACAAGGTAATCAGAGGTAAAAAGTATTAATATAACGGTTGGTTATGCAAAACTGGGGAATGGGTAATAAAAGGGATATCTATTTTAAAACAAAAATATAATTAAACTGTCCATTTAAAGCCTCAGATTTATTAAGCCCCTTAATACACTTGAAAGTTTCCATTACATCACTTCTGTCCTTTAAGCTAAACATATTTAGGTCATTGAGGCTTTTCTAGCAAGTTATTTTTTTCAGACCATGTACTATTTAAGTAGCCAATCTTGATACATATTACAGTTTATTTATACCTGGAGAAATGCCCTTTAGAACTGCACACCGTACTCAAGATGAAGCCTAATGATCTGTAAAATGGCATAAGAACCTTACTGTTAATGCTGCCAATGGCTGTATCTATACAACCAAGCATTCTACCGGCCTTACTCACTGCAATACTACATTGTTAACCAAATTCCATATCATCGGATATTTATCCCCCAGTCTTGTTTCTCTGTAGTAACAGCCAGTACGGTGTCCGTGCGTTTAACCTTTGCATTTTTCTTTCCTAAAGCATTATTTTGCTCTTTGTTTAACTTTAGATCTCAGGTATTTGTACAATCCTCCACTCGCCGGAATTTAGATATATTTTGGATTTAGACAAGAAAATGCCAGCTAATGAATGTTTAATGCCCTGTATGCCTGACTTTGTTCATGTATGTAAAAGACATTTTGAACAGCACTTTTTTTATTTTAACAGAACCCAATAAGTGGACTACTACAATATCCCTTTAATAGGTGGTTTAAAAGGATATCCTTATGCAATAAATGGAATGCTCCACTCAGACCACTTGATGTATATTACTCACTCTAGAAAGCCACGTTAAACCTCTACAAAGACTTTATATATAGGTAAAGTCCCGCTTGGGAGCCAGCCTATAAAAATCAGATGCCACATTACGCTACCAAATCACTGGCATTTTTCTGCCCTGAGCTGCAAGCCTTGCAACGAATGTCTAACTCCTTTGTAAACATGAACACTAAACAGTTATCTAGGGTCACAAATTGCAAGCTCTAACAGCCATTTCATTCCTCTCCCAACGTCATCACAAGTGTAAAAACATTGACATTTGTTGAGCTTGGGAATTGATATTATTGCCCTTATAATGTGAATGTCAATTTTGATGCTAAAGTGTCCGGTTTTTAAAAATTTGATTAAAAAACAGGGGCACCTTAATTCATCAAAATTTACATTTCACTCCTGTTGAGAAAAAAACAAACACCTTTTAATCTTTACAGCAGCTCCAGTTTCCTCCGCCCGTCGCAAAGCCTCTTCCTGGGTCTAAAATGAGGAATCCGGCTTCCTCCAATCACGGCGTTGAATCAGACACCAATTCCCCCGGGGGGGAAGCCGTGACTGGAGAATGACCTATCCATACTTTCTGACATCAGAAATGGCTTGCAACGACCGGAGGAAGCTGGAGCTGCTGTGAAGATTAAAAGGATAAGTTTTCACAACACGCGTTAAATGTAAATTGATGAATTAAAGTGCCCCTGTTTTTAATTGAATTTTTAAAAACCGGGCAATTTAGCATTAAAATTTACATTCACTTTAAATAATTTGTGGATCAACTACCTAGTTTCCAAGCAGGACAATGCATACTAAAATATTTAGTTGTATTACAAATTTAATACCAAGTAATGTTACTCTGGTGTTGTGCACCTTAGAAAAGGAGAAGTGAAGACGAATCCGAGTGGCTGATAAGCACATAGAACTTGAAGTGTTGAGGAGGTTTTATTGCAGTACTAATGCCGTCTTCTGGGATCCTGATTGTGTGCCCTTAGTGTAGGCACACATTTCAGGTGTTGCTGGAGGCTACAGCTAGACCCACAGAAAAGTGATGTCTTACAAACACAGTTACTGTTTAAAGGGACATTTAACACTAAAAACATTTCTTTCTAATGACAGTGAGTCCACGGATCATCAGTAATTACTGTTGGGAATATCACTCCTGGCCAGCAGGAGGAGGCAAAGAGCACCACAGCAAAGCATACCCACAACCACCAGTCATTCTCTTTGCCTGCATTGCAAGGAGGTGGTAAAGTTTTCGGTGTCTGATAATAAAAACTTGATAGTAGTAACTTATTATTTTAAAAACAGTAGGTTTGCTCTGTTCTTGCTGGCGTCTAGCCTGGTCCACGTCAGTCTCTTCAGTAGGGCAGAGGTGGCTTTTAAGCAATTGGGAACTTGTGAAGTACAATCCTCACTGTGCTTTCTTAATCAATTTTGCTGCCCTAATCTAAAAGCCTGAGTAAGTTTACTAATGTCTTTCCTATTCCACAGGTCCATGTGAGGAGTATCAACCTCTCAAACCAGGTGAGCTGTCCTGCTGCCGGACAGACTGATTCAGTTAAGTGCCATGTTTATTTTTTTCTTTCAGGGGTAATTGGTCTGATGGTAGCTGCCATGGACATCATTCAGTTTGCTCGGCTCCATCTCAGACCCCTGCAGTTATGCATGCTCAGGCAATGGAATGGGGACTATGCAGATATGTCTCAGAATAGATCTGGATCAGGCGACAAGAGAATCTCTTTCGTGTTGGTTGTCTCAGAAACACCTCTCCCAGGGAACCTGCTTCCGCAGACCTACCTGGGTGATTGTGGCCACGGATGCCAGCTTGCTGAGATGGGGAGCAGCCTGGGGCTTTTAGAAGGCGCAGGGTCTATGGACTCGGTTCTTCCCATAAACATCCTAGAGCTGAGGGCGATATTCAATGCTCTACTGGCCTGGCCTCAATTAGCTTCAGCCAGACAACATAACTTCGGTGGCCTACATCAACCACCAGGGAGGAACTCTGAGTTCCTTGGCCATGACAGATGGCCGAGGAACTCTGAGTTCCTTGGCCATGACAGATGGCCAAAATGATTTATCTGCTTGGAGATTGAACGCTTAATTTTATCTAAGCACGGGTTCTCGGAGTCTGTCATTGAGACCTTGATCCAGGCTTGTAAGCCTGTGACTAGAAAGATTTACCATAAAATATGGTGTAAATATCTGTACTGGTGTGAATCCAAAGGTTTCTCGTGGAGTAGTCAGGATTCTGTCTTTCTCCAGGAGGGTCTGAAGAAAGGTTTGTCAGCAAGTACTCTGAAGGGTCAAATATTTGCTTTGCCTATTTTGTTACATAAGCGTCTGGCAGATGTGCAATCTTTTTGTCAGGCCTTGGTCAGAATCAGGCCTGTGTTTAAACCTGTTACTCCTCCCTGGAGTCTTAACCAAGTTTTGTTTGTTGCCATTTCTTCTGCTCTGAGAGTCTCGGAACTCTCGGCATTGCAGTACGATTCCCCTTATCTTATTTTTCATTCTGATAAGGTAGTTCTACGTACTAAGTTAGGTTTCCTTCCTAAAGTGGTTTCGGATAGGAATATTAATCAGAAAATAGTTGTTTCTTCTTTGTGTCCTAATCCTTCTCATAAGGAGCGTTTGCACAACCTAGATGTGGTGCGTGCGTTGAAATTCTATTTGCAGGCAACTAAGGATTTTTGCCAGTCTTCTGCTTTGTCTTTTTTTCCCCCTCGCTGAAACACAAGGGCCAGAAAGCTACGGCTACTTCTTTCTTTCTGAAGAGTGTAATTCGCTTGGCCTATGAAACTGCTGGACAGCAGCCTCCTGAGGGAACCACGGCTCATTCCACAAGGGCCGTTTCTTCTTCCTGGGCCTTCAAAAATGAAGCTTCTGTGGAACAAATTTGCAAGGCTGCGACTTGGTCCTCTTCACACTTTCAAAATTTTATATATTGGATACGTTTGCCTCGGCTGAGGCTTCCTTTGGGAGAAAGGTTCTTCAAGTAGTGGTGCCTTCTGTTTAGGTTATCTGTCTTGTCCCTCCCTTATCTGTATTCTCTAGCTTGGGTATTGGTTCCCAACAGTAATAACTGATGATTCGTGGACTCACTGTCATTAAAAAGAAAACAAAATTAATGCTTACCTTGTTTTTTTCAGACAGTTTTTTGTTATATAAACCTCAGGCACCTCTGCACCTTGTGTTGCTTCCTTTATCTCTTTTCCCTTTGGTTGAATGACTGGGGGTTGTGGGTAGGGAAGCAATACTTGAGCTTTGCTGTGGTGCTCTTTGCCTCCTCCTGCTGGCCAGGAGTGATATTCCCAACAGTAATTACTGATGATCCGTGGACTCAGTGTCAAGAAAGAAATTTATCAGGTAAGCATAAATTTTGTTTTTATGCATAGTATTCATGCGGGGGCCTCTAGTTATTGGTGCTGCCATGTTCAAGTCTATTCACACTACGTTCAAGTGCTGACATTTTTGCACATGTGCAGCAACTCTCCAGATACCTGCAGTGTAACCTAAATTCCAAAATGGCAGCACCCATGATTAGAGGGAGGTGCATGAAATGTATTGGGTCCTTTTAATAGGGTTCCAATATGAATACACACGAAAAGGACATAAAGTCCTACTGTACAGGCGGAGCAAAAATCCCCACACAACCATATTTTTAGAACATCTGTATGATCAGACCTATGGGTGTATTTTTTTGTATTGTATTTGTAACATTTCTGAAATGAAAATCATGTGCAAAAAAAAAAGTTCAGACATTTAGTTCCAGCCATTCAGAGATGATTGTGGTGGGATATTACATTCTAGTCTGTAAGTGGCACTTTATTTAAAAGCCATGTTACCAAATTACTTAAATGAACATTATATACAGATTGTTACATTAATAGCTTATGTAAGTGTCTCTACGTGGCCTCAGTAGAGGAGGTAACAGGCTTTTAAAGTGAGAAGGTAAAAACAAGTCCATGCTTATTACTTTATGGACAAAAAAAAAAAAAACCCACCCCAACAACTTTCCTCAATATCAGAACCACACATTTTTTTAATATAGACCATATCTGCAGTTTATCAGGCTAATATTCACTTAAAGGGACAGTCAAAAAACAAACACAAAACAACTTTCATGATTCAAATAGGGAATGTAAATTTAAACAACTTTCCAATCTAAGTTTATCACCAATTTTACTTTGTTCTCTTGGTATTCTTAGTTGAAAGCTAAACCAGGAGCTTCATATACTAATTTTAGACCTTGAAGGTCACCTCTAATCTAAATGCATTTTGACAGTTTTTCACCACTAGAGGGCATTAGTTCATGTGTTTCATATAGATAAAATTTAGGTCACACACGTGAAGTTAGAGGAGGGAGCACTGATTGGCTAAAATGCAAGTCTATCAAAAGAACTGAAATAAGGGACACAGTCTGCTGAGGCTTAGATACAAGGTAAGAGGTAAAATGTATTATAACTGTTGGCTATGCAAAACAGGGGAATGGGTAATAAAAAAGGGATCTTTTTTTCTTCAAAGTTTTTTTTTTATTGAGGTATTTCATGTTACAGCATTGATAAGTCAACTATTACAAAAATTGCATAAAGAAAAGTCTTTTTAAACTATAAATATTCTGGTGTTGACTGTCCCTTTAAAGGCCAAATAAATGCTAGAACACAGTTCTAATCTCCCGCTACTGGTTTATACCTACTGAATACACGAGAGATAAGACGCAGAATATAGGTAATATTAGACTTACCATCCGAATGTTTATCCTAAAGAGCTCTCCTCCCCTCCGCACTTTTACGGTCAACTCCGGAGCAGGGCTGCTTCCAACGAGGATTAAATCATTTTCGGTGACAGACCTGTGTGATGGGGAGAGGTCTGTCCCAAGATCCTTTAGCTGGGCATCCAAATCTCTAAAGTAAAACGGGAATGTTACAAGCACCTGATCCACAGATCTATAGATCAGCATAAGCCCTAAGGACTTGTGTTTATTTTATGATTCCGATAGAAATACACTGGAAAGTTGTTAAAATGATCTATTTTGTTTTGTTCCTTTGGTATCCTTTATTAAAAAGCATACCTAGGTAGGCTCAGGAGCTAGCTGCACAATATGCCTCATTGACATACCAATGCATTCAGCTAGCTACCAGTAGTGCATTTCACCACTTCAATAAAAGGATATCAAGAGAATGGTTAAGTAAATTGAAAAGTTTTATAAAAACTAGGTTTTATGTTGTTAAGACCAGATTTACCAAGTGAGAAATTAAGAACTTATTTTTTCCAAACACTGCAATTAAAGAAAAACCCACTAGTACAGGTAAAAAAAAAAAAAAATGGCTCAAACATATGCTGGTTGCTGGAAATGGGGGTATTCCAGGGGTACCCAATCCCCAACACTAAAAAAAAAAAAAAAAAAAAAAAAAAAAAAAAAAAAAAAAAAAAAAAACCACAACCAAACTTAACCCTTTGAGTGCTAAGTTTTTTTTTTTAACGTTTTTTTTATTTTATAAACTTTTTTTAACTTTTTTTTTTTATTATTTCAGAGCCCCAAGACTTACACTGTTGGAAAGGTAAGACGATTACCTTTCCAATGGTGGGTATTGGGGGTCTGTAGCTGCTTAGATGCCTGAGATACAGGCTTTTAAGCAGCACGACCCCTGCTCCTATACACTGTGTGCAGAATTATTAGGCAAATGAGTATTTTGACCACATCATCCTCTTTATGCATGTTGTCTTACTCCAAGCTGTATAGGCTCGAAAGCCTACTACCAATTAAGCATATTAGGTGATGTGCATCTCTGTAATGAGAAGGGGTGTGGTCTAATGACATCAACACCCTATATCAGGTGTGCATAATTATTAGGCAACTTCCTTTCCTTTGGCAAAATGGGTCAAAAGAAGGACTTGACAGGCTCAGAAAAGTAAAAAATAGTGAGATATCTTGCAGAGGGATGCAACACTCTTAAAATTGCAAAGCTTCTGAAGCGTGATCGAACAATCAAGCGTTTCATTCAAAATAGTCAACAGGGTCGAAAGAAGCGTGTGGAAAAACCAAGGCGCAAAATAACTGCCCATGAACTGAGAAAAGTCAAGCGTGCAGCTGCCAAGATGCCACTTGCCACCAGTTTGGCCATATTTCAGAGCTGCAACATCACTGGAGTGCCCAAAAAGCACAAGGTGTGCAATACTCAGAGACATGGCCAAGGTAAGAAAGGCTGAAAGACGACCACCACTGAACAAGACACACAAGCTGAAACGTCAAGACTGGGCCAAGAAATATCTCAAGACTGATTTTTCTAAGGTTTTATGGACTGATGAAATGAGAGTGAGTCTTGATGGGCCAGATGGATGGGCCCATGGCTGGATTGGTAAAGGGCAGAGAGCTCCAGTCCGACTCCCGCCAGCAAGGTGGAGGTGGAGTACTGGTTTGGGCTGGTATCAAAGATGAACTTGTGGGGCCTTTTCGGGTTGAGGATGGAGTCAAGTTCAACTCCCAGTCCTACTGCCAGTTTCTGGAAGACACCTTCTTCAAGCAGTGGTACAGGAAGAAGCCTGCATCCTTCAAGAAAAACATGATTTTCATGCAGGACAATGCTCCATCACACGCGTCCAAGTACTCCACAGCGTGGCTGGCAAGAAAGGGTATAAAAGAAGAAAATCTAATGACATGGCCTCCTTGTTCACCTGATCTGAACCCCATTGAGAACCTGTGGTCCATCATCAAATGTGAGATTTACAAGGAGGGAAAACAGTACACCTCTCTGAACAGTGTCTGGGAGGCTGTGGTTGCTGCTGCACGCAATGTTGATGGTGAACAGATCAAAACACTAACAGAATCCATGGATGGCAGGCTTTTGAGTGTCCTTGCAAAGAAAGGTGGCTATATTGGTCACTGATTTGTTTTTGAATGTCAGAAATGTATATTTGTGAATGTTGAGATGTTATATTGGTTTCACTAGTAAAAATAAATAATTGAAATGGGTATATATTTGTTTTTTGTTAAGTTGCCTAATAATTATGCACAGTAATAGTCACCTGCACACACAGATATCCCCCTAAAATAGCTATAACTAAAAACAAACTAAAAACTACTTCCAAAAATATTCAGCTTTGATATTAATGAGTTTTTTGGGTTCATTGAGAACATGGTTGTTGTTCAATAATAAAATTAATCCTCAAAAATACAACTTGCCTAATAATTCTGCACTCCCTGTATTTAACATTGTTAATGTTAAATAAAGTTGCGCGTGACGTCACCGCACGTAATGTGAAGCCCTGGTGATGCCTGTCACTATGCAGGCCCGATCGCCGGGGTGGGAGCCGGTGGGAGCCCCCAGATCTCCCTCAAAGTGTAAGAGTGCTAGTGACAGCTCTGAGCCGTCATTAGCACCTGACTGAGAAAATTTGCGATGGCTCAGAGCCGTCACTAGCACTCAAGAGGTTAAGGGACATTAAATTATTATTTTTTTTTAAATAGGGCATGTGATGTCAAACAAACTTTCCAATTTACTTTTATCACCAATTTTGCTTTGTTCTCTTGGTATTGGTTGAAAGCTAAACCTAGGCGGTTCATATGCCAGTTTCTTATACCTTGAAGGATGCCACTAATCTTAATGCATTTTGACAGTTTTTCACCACTAGAGGGTGTTAATTCATGTGTTTTATATAGATAACATTGAGCTCATGCACGTGAATTTACCGAGGAGTGAGCACTGATTGGCTAAAATATGTCTGTCAAAAGAACTGAAATAAGGGGGCAGTCTGCGGCGGCTTAGATACAAGGTAATTACAGAGGTAAAACTTGTATTAATATAACTGTTATGCAAAACTGGGGAATGGGTAATTAAGGAATTATCTATCTTAAACATTCTTGTGTTGACTGTCCAAAGCTGTGACCAGGTGTAAACAGCAATGAAGGGGTTAAAGGGACAGTCAAGTCCAAAATAATAAAAAACAAAAAAAAAACACAACTCATGATTCAGATGGGGCATGTATTTTTAAACAACTTTCCAATTTACTTTATCACCAATTTTGCATTGTACTCTTGGTATTCTTAGTTGAAAGCAAACCTAGGAAGGCTCATATGATAATTTATAAGCCCTTGAAGGCAGCCTCTTATCACATGCTTTTTTATTTGCTTTTCACAACAGGGGAGAGCTAGTTCATGTAAACCATATAGATAACATTGTGATCACGCACGTCGATTGTGGCAGACACCGCACTAATTGGCTAAAATAAAAAATAAATAAAATGTCATGTGATCAGGGGGCTGTCAGAAAATGCTTAGATACAAGTTAAGAGGTAAAAAGTGTATTAATATAAGTGTTGGTTATGCAAAACTGGGTTTTAGCTTTTAAACCAACAAAAATTCTGTGGTCGACTGTCCCATTAAATTTTAAAACTCCTCCCTAAGACTAAATCCCCCCCCCCCCCCCCAATGAACCCTACACTCCACCTAAAAAAAATTAAACAGCACTGATAGGTTGGACAGAACGCTCTGATCAGAAATTTCAGGAAAGAGTAAAAAGAAAATAGTGAATCAAAATAAAGTGATAGGAGAAAGCACCTAGCTCTTTACGGATGGTTTTCCTAGCAAACCTTAAAGGGGCAGTAAACCTAGAAAATAATTTTGTAGAATTCTATAACATTATCTTAGCCAAACTTTATTCAACATAATATTGCCAGTGAAATTTGAATAAAAAAAAATATAAATACATTTCAGGCCACCGCTCTTGCTCTACTGAGCAAGTCTGGGTTTTCCCCCTGAGCGCATCTGGGCAGCTGTCTAGTCCCTATCAGACAGAGCAGGAGCGAGCTGCATTGAGTGTAATGGCGCGATCGGGCCGGGCTGTGACTAGACAGCTGCCCAGATGCGCTCAGGGGAAAAACCAGACCCACTCAGAGCAAGAGCGGTTGTCTGAAAAACCCTTTTTTAAATCAAATTTCACCAGCAATATTATATTGAATAACGTTCGGCTAAGATAATGTTCTAACATTTTCTAGGTTACTGCCTCTTTAAGAACAAGAGAAAGGAAGGTATGTAAAGAGCACCCAAGTGAAAGGCTAAGGTGACTGGAGTGAATACATTTATTGAAGTATAGATCTCTAAATTGTAGATTGCTCTAAAATATAAAATCAAGCAAATAAATCTAAACTACAATCAAACATAGTAAAATAATGGATCCATGTGAGTAACGCAATTACTGAATAAAAACAAATGTATACACAATATTACAAAGATAAAAACAAATAAACATTATCTCACAAAACCGTTGGCAACAAAAGTGAGTACACCCCAAGTGGAAATGTCCAAATTGGGCTCAAAGTGTCAATATTTTTTGTGGCCACCATTTTCCAGCACTGCCTTAACCCTCTTGGGCATGGAGTTCACCAGAGCTTCACAGGTTGCCACTGGAGTCCTCTTACACTCCTCCATGACAAGATCACGGAGCTTGTGAATGTTAGAGACCTTGCGCTGCCCCACAGACTCAATAGGGTTTAGGTATGGAGACATGCTTGGCCAGTCCATCATCTTTACCCTCAGCTTCTTTAGCAAGGCAGTGGTCGTCTTGGAGGTGTGTTCGGGGTCATTATGTTGGAATACTGCCCTGCTGCCCAGTCACTGCTTCAGTATGTCACAGTACATGTTGGCATTCATGGTTCCCTCAATGAACTGTAGCTCCCCAGTGACAGCGGCACTCAAGCTTGACTGTAGGCTTTGTACTCCTCACCTGTTTGCCACCACACACGCTTGACACCATCTGAACCAAAAAAGTTTATGCCCTTAGTATGCTTGTCTTCAGCAAACTGTTTGCTGGCTTTCTTGTGCGTCATCTTAAGAGCCTTCCTTCTGGGACGATAGCAATGCAGACCAATTTGATGCAGTGTATGGTCTGAGCACTGACAGGCTGACCCTCCCCCACCCCTTCAATGCTGGCAGCACTCATACGTCCATTTCCCAAAGACAATCTCCGGATGTGATGCCGACCATGTGCACTCAACTTCTTTGGTCGACCATGGTGAGGCCTGTTCTGAGTGGAACCTGTCCTGTGAAACCGCTGTATGGTCTTGCCCACCATGCCGCAGCTCAGTTTCAGGATCTTGGCAATCTTCTTATAGCCTAGGCCATCTTTATGTAGAACAATTCTTTTTTTCAGATCCTCAGAGTTCTTTGCCATGAGGTGCCATGTTGGAACTTCCAGTGACCAGAAAGCGTGAGCAATAACACCAAATTTAACACCTGCTCCCCATTCACACCTGAGACCTTGTAACACTAACGAGTCACATGACACCAGGGAGGGAAAATGGCTAATTGGGCCCCATTTGGACATTTCCACTTAGGGGTGTACTCACTTTTTTGCCAATGGTTTAGACATTATTGGCTGTGTGGAGTTATTTTGAGGGGACAGCAAATTTACACTGTTATACAGGCTGTACACTCACTACTTTACATTGTAGCAAAGTGTCATTTCTTCAGTGTTGTCACATGAAAAGATAAAATATTTACAAAAAAGTGAGGGGTGTACTCACTTTTGTGAGATACTGTAGATAAAATTTATGACATGACAAAGTCTCAGATAAATAACATGTTCTATTAGAGTCTATATAAGGTGCACCTTGTATGAGAAATCTTATAAGTGGGTGGTTCAGAGTGATAAACGTTGAAGCTATCAAAAATGTGTTGGGGGGGGTGAATATATATATATATATATATATATATATATATATATATATATATATATATATATATATATATATATATATATATATATAAAAAAAAGGGAGTAAATTAAAAAAAAAAAAAAAAAAAAAAAAAGTATATCAAAAATGATAAACTCGTGTCTATAGATCCTAAATAGTGGATCGTATAAGTCAGTGTCTTGTAAAGATAATAGTGCAGAGCAGCTATGATTCCTTTATAGGATATTGGAAATAGGCTTACCAATAATTGTCAACTCACTTCGGCCCTCATAAATGGGCCTTTATCAAGACTAAAAACTGGAGGTACCTGGTAGCCTTATATAGGGGATGATAGATTTCCTCAATTGCAGTCAATGGTGTGTTCGGGTGCCAAAACTTGTTAAGTCCTGCCCACTTCCTGTTTGTCAACAGTGACTGGTAATCTGACTGAACCGGAAATTGCGTCTAACCGGAAGTGGCGTTATTTGTTGACGTCACTTCCGTTTTAGTCCATCGATGTTAGATGGATTTGTCTTGGTATATTAGCTTACTAGTACAAAATTGCTCATGTTTGTTTACCAATACGTCAAGTGTTCATAAGTGCTATTGGATCAAATCTTATGTCTATTGTGATTATATATTGTCTGTATTGTTTAAGTTTCAAAACGTAGGCGTCATTTACGGTCCATAAGTGTCCTTACTAAAATGGATGTGACAGGTGATGCATAAGAGAAGAAATAATAAAGGATTGTATGATGTGTTGAATCATATATTAGATTCAACAGAGTTCTTACTAACATTGTAATGTATCGATTCTACAATAAGTTAATAGGTAAATTAGGTAATAAGTCCTAACCTGTTTAAAGATTTTTTGACGGAAGAAATGCTAAACTGAAGGCATAAGACATTTGGTTTTGCTAATCTTTATGGCTAGATTTACCAAAGCCCTACGGCTGCAAGTTCTCACAAGAACTTGCTCGCCGTAATTTATCATGCAGCGGTCACCAGACCGCCGTTTCCTTAACCTCTTCGCCACCTCTAAGGTGGCGAAATTCAATCTCTGCAGTCGAGTCCGACAAAGGAGATTGACAGCTCCTGCCCGCGCGTGATTGGCTGTGCGTGGGCAGGATTGCACGTGAGCACAAAACTGCGCTTGTATGCAATGGTGATTACCTGCGGTTAATTTTGCTCCGCCACAGGCGAGCTGAGGCGTACAGGGACGCATATACGTGCCCCTGTATGCCTCAGCTTTGATAAATCTAGCCCTCACTGTGTATTAACAAGTAACCCTTTAGCCTGCCTTATGCAGAGGAACAAGCACAGGTATGTAGAACAGGAAGTACAAGATACAATTCTCATGGTTTAAACATGGGCCAGTTTACCTTATTTGATTATACGCTCGTCCCCTTTTTCTTACTGGGGTCTGTGGCGTTGGAGGTGGTGAAGGAGAAGCATCTCGAAGCCTGCAAGATATAAACATTACAGAACTCAGATCCAGTTACAGAATACAGATCCATAATGTGAAAATAAAGGGCAATACCAGGTTTACCTCTCACGTGCAGCTTCAGGTTCCCCTCCTTCACCTTCTGAATCTGTCAGATCATACAACGGAGACTTCTGCGGTTGTGCAGCCGGCGGAACAAACATGCCTTCATTTTCTAAATCTGCAAAGATAATTTGTTATAGGGGCAATATTGATGTGAAAAGCTGCAGTAGGTGGAATAATCGCGGTTCTACACTATTTATGGGCCTTAGACTGATTCTCCCTGATCATACCATGACTTGTGGCTATTTGCTCAGATAAAGGTTGTATAGAAACTACCAGCTATAGAAAACTCACTGCAGCTAGTACATGCAGATTCAGCCCATGCTCAGATATCCATCCCTAACAATCAGTTAAAGGAACAGGTCATGTCCAAAATAAACTCATGATTCAAACAGGGCATGTAATTTTAAACAACTTTCCAATTTAACTTTGTTCTCTTGGTATTCTTAGAAATTAGCATATGAGCCTACCTAGGTTTAGCTTTTAACTTAGACCTTGAAGGCCACCTCTAATCTGAAAGCATTTTGAGAGTTTCTCACAGCTAGCGGACGTTAGTTCATGTGTGCCATATACATAACATTGAGCTCATGCACGTGAAGTTACCTAGGAGTAAGCACAAATTGGCTAAAATGCAAGTCTGTCAAAAGAACTAAAATAAGGGTGAGTCTGCAGAGGCTTAGATACAAGATAAGAGGTAAAAAAAGTATTAATATAAAAAAAAAAGTTATGCTATGGGTAATAAAGGGGTTATCTATCTTTTTAAACAAAAATTCTGGTGTTGACTGTCCCTTTAAAGTAATGTCCCAGTCTTACGTCCTTTATAAATGGTCAATCTAATTCCGACTCAAGCTATTCTTCCTTGGAATCCTTTCTGTATTGTATGGCTCCAGATTTTTATGATGGAATGATCTGATCTCTATAAAACTAACAGATTTACTAAAAATTGTTGATCCTAGTACCAAATTTTCCACATTTTACCAATTTAAACAAAAAGCCTCTACCCATTGTGTTCCATTTCAAAAATATCTGAAGAAATCAAGGATGGCGTTCTCAGTCTGACTAGTTATTTTCCCTTCTATTCTCCCATCACTTGATTAAAGGGTCATGAAACCCAAAGAGCATAAAACAACTTTCCAATTTACTTCGATTATAAAATTTGCTTTGTTCTCTTGCCATTGTTTGCTGAAAGACATACATAGGTTCAGAAGCAGCTATGCCCTACTGGGAAATTGCAATTCTACATTTGTCATTTATCCACAATCAGGATGGATTCAAAATACTGACAAAACCAAGAACCTTGAAGACTTATTTTCTAGCATCACCAGTTGCCAAACATTTTAAAATCCGAGACACAATAGAACCGTTTTCAAAGTATCCAGCAAATCCTTAGACCAGATTATGGATAGAAAAGGGTTTTAGATTTACACCTTTAATCACCACCACCAAACCCAGCGTTAATGGGACCAAAAAAAAAAAAAAAAAAAAAAAAAAAACTTTAAATAACTTCCCCATTTTATTTTTATCGAATGTGCTTCATTCTCTTGGTATCCTTTGTTGAAGCAGGAATGCACTATTGGGAGTTGAACTTTGGGTGAGCCAGCAACATGAGGCATATATGCAGCACCATCAGCAGCTCCTGAGAATACCTAGGTATGCTTTTCAACGGAGGATATCATAGGAACAACAATTTGAAAATAGAAGATTGGAAAGTTGTTTAAAGGGATATGAAACCCTAATGTTTTCTTTTATGATTTTTTTTTTTTTTTTTTAATGTTATACATTGTGAAACGCTGCTGCCATCAAAACTACCTACCTAGTTAATTGCTACAACAAAGAATACAATGCGAATGCAGTAAACTTGATGACAAATTTGGGGTTTTAGGTTCCTTTGAAAACCGACATCCCAATTTTTGTTAAACCTGTCCTCAGGTCTCTAAAAGGCCAGATTTTCAGGGTTAACTTGGATGAGAGCAGGTTAATAACCATGTTTAATAGATTTCACCTGTGCTCTAGTTCAGATATCCTGACAAACTGGCTTGTTAGGGGTGCCGAGGACAGGTTTGTAAACCAGTGCTCTGAAGGAATTTTACTTTACATGTTGCTTTGACATTTAATGGTTATAATTATCCTTTATTAATGCCTTTTTATTCCTTGGTGTTTGTGAGCTTATGATTGATGCCTAAACAAAAACCTAAAAAAAAAAAAAAAAAAAGCCATTAAATTTGATTACAAAGGCCTTGTCGCGTTCTTAAAGGGACACTTAACCCAATTTTTTTCTCTTGTGATTCAGATAGAGCAGCACTTTTAAGCAACTTTCTAATTTACTCCTATTAATTTTTCTTAGTTCTCTTGCCATCTATTTAAAAAGCAGAAATGTGATGCATAGGAGCTGGCCCATTTTCGGTTGAGAACCTGGGTTATGCTTGCTTATTGGTGGGTAAATGAAAGCCCCCAATAAGCAAGCGCTATCCATGGTGCTGAACCTAAAATGGGCTAGCTGCTAAGATTTACATTCCTGCTTTTAAAATAAAGATAGCAAGAGAACAAAGAAAAACTTAATAGGAGTAAATTAGAAAGCTTAAAATTTCATACTCTGAATCATGAAAGAAAAAAATTTGGGTTCAGTTTCCCCTTTAAGAAAGTGGTATTTAGATCCATCCATGGAAAAGCAAATTTGCTAAACGACTGACTTGTTCTGTATTTGTTATTTACTACTAATATATTCAAACGTGTACTTTATACATCCTTTGTGCAGTGTGTTTCATTTAACTACACTCATTTCCCCTCTTTCTGCTCAGCAAGAGCCCTATATTTCCAGCTCATTGGTAAGGAGGGATTTAGTTTACACTCACCTTCAGAGTCTTTAACCCTCTCCAGCTCCTCTGCCAACTGAACCAGTTCACTGGAGTCCTTTGGGAGCAGTTTAAGGCAGCTGTTCACCTGCAGAGGAGAAAACAATCACTAGCAGCACCAGAATAAATGCATAGCTAAAGAGACACAATCCTAGAAGCAAGGTCTAATCAGAACACCCATTTATATAAAGCATACTAAATGCGGTCTTTTCCAGAGCAGAGGTTTACTGCACAAATATACAGAACAGAGTTTGGCAAGTACTGCCAGTATGGAATAAAGCTAAAGAAATTGTAATATGAAATCAGAGTAATTACTTGCTTACTTATAAACCCAAAGTCATAAGGAGAAGGCTTGTGATGGGAACAGAGGTAAATGCCAATGCCGGAGGTTCCAAGACTGATCTTTAGAATGAGCTCATAAGCAAATTAACTAAAATGTTCAGTGAGTCAGCAGGAGAGCTAGTAGCTTAAAGGGACACAAGTCAAAATTAAAACTTTCCCAATTCAGATAGAGCATGTAATTTTAAACGACTTTCCAATTTAACAAAATGTGCACACAGTCTTTATATCTAAACTTTAAGTCACCAGCTCCTACTGAGCATGTGCAAAAATTCACAGAATAAGAGTATGCATTTGTGATTGGCTGATGGTTGTCACATGGTACATGTATGCATTTGTGATTGGCTGATGGCTGTCACATGGTACAGGGGGAGTGGGAATAGAACACTTAAAATTGTCAGAAAACAAAAAACCTACAACTCATTTGAAGTACAGACTAAGTGCTACTGCATTGTCTTATCTTGCATTTGTTGATTATGCAAATCTACTCCGTTGATTTTTTTTTTTTTTTTTTTAAAAACAAACGACAATCTACTCCAGAATTGTTATTGTTAAAGACAGACAACTCCTTTACTACCAATTCCCCTGCTTTGCACAATTAACATTGTTATATTAAAACACTTTATTAACCTTTAAACCACTAAATTTCCTCTTATCACATGCTTTTTATTAGCTTTTCACAAGAGACTTAGTTCATGTGGGCCATATAGATAGTTGTGCCAACGCCTGAGGGTTGTGGATGACACTGCACTAACTGGCTAAAATGCAAGTCAATAGATAATAGCATCTGACAGCCCCCTGATCACATGACTAAGATACAAGGTAATCAGAGGTAAAAAAAAAAGCATATTAATATAAAAATGTTGGTTGTGTAAAACTAATTAAATGTGTAATAAAGGGATTAACTTTTTAAACAAACATTTTTTGGAGTTGACTGTCCCTTTAAGCAAAGGCTTGTCACCAAATAAAGATGCCATATTGGTTCCTGTAATTGCCATCTTAGTCGCCATCATTCCTGACACGGTACTACAGTATAATTGCTTGAACTTGTCAGACTAAAGATTCACTTACCGAGGACAAATCTGCAACATTTCTTAGCAATCATGATGATCAGAAGTCCTTTAGCAGTGTTTGTCATCTCCCAAATGTCCCAAAACAGGGCAGAGTAAGGATTTTCCTATGTGAAAGAGCAAGTGCAAACCCTGGCATATCCTCTGCCGATACGCTGTTCCCACTTGCTCTGTCATGTAAAAAAATCCTTACTCTCGCCCGTTTTGGGAGATTTGAAAAACTAAAAAGATTTACTATTGGATGTAACATTGGGGATACATTTAACCTGTAGAACATGTACAATGTTACATCTAATAGTAAGTCTTATACATCTAGCTAGACAGACAAGCTAAGCAAGTATGCCCGAATCCCGTTTACTATATACACACACACACCTATCTCACAGGGATGACACCTACCTTGTTTGAGTAGACAGAGACCGTGACTGGAAGTGTTGCAGGGAGGATCCTCCTTCGCTTCACGTAACGGGGTCTTATCAGCTCCACATCACTATCACTGCTGTCACTCTGTAGGACAAAACATGAGTCACCAGATTAGAGTGACAGAAACAAATATCCATGTACAAATAAAGAATTGTAACTTTAAGCAGATAGAGTAAAGTAAATGACAAAGGGTGAGAATCAGGACAAGTGACTGAGGAGAATCATCATCCTGTATTTTATACACTTCAGCTGTAGCTTTACGGCAGGTTAGATATTAAACATGCCTCTTGCAGATCTGCTGCCTGTGTTCTGATATCCAGAACTCCAGCATGCAAGTCCTCAAGGGGCTCTTCTGGTTACACAAAGACATTTAAAGCTGTCTAACCATGTAACCACCACAGCAGCAGGCACCACCTAACCCCATATGAGGCACACAGGTGGGTACTACACAACCCCATATGAGGCACACAGGTGGGTACTACACAACACCAGGCACTATATAAGGTCGGGCAGACTATGGTGCTTATCTGCCGTCAATATCTATGCTTCTATGTAACCACATGTGAGGCACACAGGTACTATATAACCACATGAGGCACACAGGTGGGTACTACACAACCCCACAACACCAGGTACTATATAACCACATGTGAGGCACACAGGTGGGTACTACACAACCCCAGGCACTATATAACCACATGTGAGGCACACAGGTACTATATAACCCCAGGTGAGGCACACAGGTACTATATAACCCCAGGTGAGGCACACAGGTACTATATAACCCCAGGTGAGGCACACAGGTACTATATAACCCCAGGTGAGGCACACAGGTGGGTACTACACAACCCCACAGCACCAGGCACTATATTACCACATGTGAGGCACACAGGTGGGTACTACACAACCCCACAACACCAGGCACTATATAACCACATGTGAGGCACACAGGTGGGTACTACACAACCCCACAGCACCAGGCACTATATAACCCCATGTGAGGCACACAGGTACTATATAACCACATGTGAGGCACACAGGTGGGTACTACACAACCCCACAACACCAGGCACTATATAACCACATGTGAGGCACACAGGTGGGTACTACACAACCCCACAACACCAGGCACTATATAACCACATGTGAGGCACACAGGTGGGTACTACACAACCCCAGGCACTATATAACCACATGTGAGGCACACAGGTGGGTACTACACAACCCCACAACACCAGGCACTATATTACCACATGTGAGGCACACAGGTACTATATAACCACATGTGAGGCACACAGGTACTATATAACCCCATGTGAGGCACACAGGTGGGTACTACACAACCCCACAGCACCAGGTACTATATAACCACATATGAGGCACACAGGTGGGTACTACACAACCCCACAACACCAGGCACTATATAACCACATATGAGGCACACAGGTGGGTACTACACAACCCCACAACACCAGGCACTATATTACCACATGTGAGGCACACAGGTGGGTACTACACAACCCCACAGTAGCAGGCACAATCTACCCAAATACCCAGGTATTTGGTAACCACAAAAGGTTATCCCCAAAGTAAAGGGTATCCGAATACGCCGACATCGCTGCGTGTATCTAGCAGGTAGCCTGTTAGATAACACCAGTGCCGCTCACTTTACCTTGCCGGACTCGGACACCGCACGCACCATTGCACAATATTTTTTTTTACCACACTTACTATCTCCGCCATTTCTCTTCCTTTTAGTTTATAACAATACCCCTCCATGCTCATTGGCCAAACGGCCATCGCCACCGCCAATCACAACGCTCCTATTCGGGTCAGCATTACTAAGCTCAAGGCCTATGTTGTCGCAAGTGACACTGGGAGCTGTAGTTTTCAGGTCTTTAAACCCACGTGGCCTAATTACTAGTTCCTGCACCAGCCCCGCCTATAAAATAAATACCTGGGCAGAGGCGGTTCTTCTAGTGGGATCATTCCCACAAAGTATAGAAAGAAACAAAAAGCAAACAAAATAGTGCTTGAAAAACGTCTGTAAAAAGCGGGAAATATGAGACAGGGTGTGACTAGCGAATATTCTGAAGTGTATTTGTGCAACAATACTGATTTTTGCTTTTACTTGTGCATTTGTTCATAACAATTTATTCCACTGTATACATATTTATGTGTAGTGTACATCAGTAATTGCACTAAAAAGGATACACATTAACTGCCAAGTCTTTCCCACCAATGATTTTGAGCTTTTTTGCTGCTTAAATTTAAACGGTTCCAAGCCATATTTCAGCAACTTGGCTGAATTTGAGTCAGTGGCTAGGTTACAGAAATCACACAATTGCATATTCCAATAGGTCTAGTCATGGTAAAGGTCTGTTTCCCCTAATCTCACACCTCCCTAATCTAGGTTAAAGGGACATTGTATCTTTGTCATTGTGTACCCCTATCATTGTACCCAGCGCTACGGAATTTGGCGGCTCTTTACAAATAGATAATAATTGTACACTAGATTGTTCTTTGCATAAATGTGTTGTAGATGATCCATGATATATAGCCCATCTGTAGGTGTTTTTGTAAAAATGTACACTTTCTTATTTCTAAATAACATTGTGCTGATTTTCAGACTCCTAACCAAGCCCCAGCATTTTAGATATATACTGATGTCTACAGACATCACATTGCTTCTGTTTGTATAATGGGTCTATTCATATGGGGAGGGTCTGCTCTCAACCCCTTTAAGTGGGTGTTCCAGACCAATCTAATCAACAGTGCTAAATTGGGAGCTTCTAAGTTTAAAAAGTTTTATACTAAATTTTTATATCAGTATCTGTGCATACTATTCTTTAGAGTAGTGTCTATTACATGTGATTAAATGAAAATTGGTGTATACTGTCCCTTTAAGGCTTGATTCAATAAACTTGTATGAGTAAAATACAATATTTACCATTTGTCCAATATCTTACAACCTATGTCCAGGACACCCCTGACTTTCTAAGAAAGATCAGTGGCATTAGTATTGAAGAGGATACAATTTTGGCAACTATTGATGTTGAGTCGCTGTATTCTAGCATTCCCCATGAAAAGGGAATGCAGGCTACATGATTCTTTCTGCAGCAAAGGGGGAGTGCTTTTCAGAGACACACAAACTTTGTTTGTGACTTATTGGAATTTGCACTTACAAATAACCTCTTTGTGTATGATGACAGGTATTTCCTGCAGATACGAGGCACGGCTATGGGGGCGAAATTTGCGCCCTCATATGCGTGCCTCTATCTGGGTTTTTGGGAAAATATGTATGTTTTGGACTCTGCCACAGTGAGTGAGCACGTCTCTATGTGGCTTCGCTACATAGACAACGTGTTCCTCCTGTGGCGGGGTACAAAATTACAATTGAAGTCGTATGTTGAATCTTTGAACAATGAGACATTCAATTTGAAATTTACACTTACTTGTGACTCTAACTATCAATTTCTTGGATGTGACAGTAATGGCCTATCAAGGTATTCTGACTACAAAAGTCTATCGTAAAATAACTTCCACCAATAGCCTGTTAAGGGCTGACAGCTTTCACCCTAAACATCAAATAAAAGGCATTCCAGTATCACAGTTTTTTAGGGCACGAAGGAACTGCACAACAGATGAGGAGTTTATTAAAGAATCACAGGAGCTGACAAAACGTTTTAGAGACAGGGGGTACCCCAAAAAAATGATAAGTACAGCATATCAACGTCAATATAAGCGAACACAGGAAGAGAGTATCTTTAATGCTACAGCTAAAAAACCTAATAAAAGACAGAGTGGACCAATAAGATTTATATCAAGATATAATGAAAGTTGGGAGGACTTGAGGAAAATAATGCGAAGATATTGGCATATTCTTATGACGGACACTAAACTATGTGAAATTTTGACTCCAGAACCCCTAATGACTACACGTAGGGCTCCTAATTTACGTGACAGCCTGGTCCATAGTCATTATGTTCGGCCACAATTGGATGGAAATTGGCTGGACAGGAAGAGTATGGAGCCAGGGTGTTATCCATGTAAAAAATGCAAAGCCTGCAACTACATAGAAAAAATACGTTTTTTCTCTGATAGGAAAGGTAAAATTTATAGGATTCACTCTAAGATAACTTGTAGAACGGAGGGCCTAGTATACCTAGCAAAATGCAACTGTCCCCAATATTATGTGGGGAAAACCACAAGGGCTCTACGAGATCGCACACTTGAACATGTAAGAGACATAGAACAAGATGTCATAACTTCAAGTGTGGCGAGACATTTTACAGAATATCATAATTCGTCCCCTAACTGCTTTAGGCTTATAGGTATTGATAAGGTCCACTTAGGTATTCGCGGTGGGGATGTAGACAAAATATTGCTACAGCGAGAAAGTAAGTGGATTTTCAACCTGGGAACCCTCACGCCCCAAGGTCTGAATGAAGAGAATAATTTAGGTCATTTTCTATGATTGTATATAAATAATGTCTGTGACTGTATATTATTTTGAGTTGAATTGAAAAGGTCTTAAATATAAGATGTAGCCCTAAGGTTAAATTTAGAAATTGAGGTGGCATCTGATTGAAAGTCGCTGTTACTGTAAGTGAATTTGCCTCTGCACAAAGTAGTCAACTATAAAGTGAATAGTAGTATGTTAATACACACCAATATGGTTGACACTCAGCAATTATTATGTTGCTGTTTGTAAATGGTTACAAATATTATATTGAAACAGAAGAGTTTTCATTTTAAAGATATGTTTATTAATGAAATCCAGTGAATAGGAACCAATATTCACCAGCTATGTTTCCGGAGGTAATGGCACTCAATATCCCTTTAAATGAGGACGGCACCAAATACAAACATACAATTGCCCGGATGAAGCCAAAGAATTGGTGAAACGTACGTCGGCTATAACGGCTCAGTTTGATCTGAGCGACAGTGAGGAGAACGCCCAGAGTAGCCTGTACAACTGTCAAGTTACAAAGCAGTGTACATTTCCGTTGGGAGGATTTCCTGTCAAGCAGCAAGTAAGCAAGTAACGAAGTGTAGAGGGAGGAATCACCGCTACGTTGACATTACACGCCACGGCTTGTGTGTGCTGGGATCAACCGGCCTTCGGCTGTGGAGCGCAGCTCCCTCCAGGATCACTTTGTTACAGAGAATATCCTGTTTTTCACCTAAGGAACAGTCACAGACGGATTACAAATCACGCGGATAAATCTTTGATGACCGGTTCATGTGATACTTTGTTACTTTAAGGACAGCAACTATACAGCACTAACGTTGGCCAACGATAAGTATATTTTTGCTGTTTTGCATCTTATGAACTTTATTATTTATCCACATTTGTTAGTTACTCTACTTGCGAGTGGTTTCCTCAGAATTTAATGTTATTTTTATCATTTCCTTTTTCTGTTTCAATATTTATTTTGAATGGTAATAGGGTGTATATACCTGTTACAAAAGTCCTGCCTTAGTATTAGTTGTGTTAACTGTGCACAGTAGATAGTAAAAGATAGTTCACATTTGCTTAAAACTAAGTAAAACATATTGGACCAAGAGTGCTGGTGTGAGATATCTTTATTTCTCTTCTCTCTTTTTGAAAATACAATATTTAGTGCCTGACTAGCTGTTCCTAACTTCAGTTAGTATTAATAACATGGCAGGATTGGATAGGGGACGATGGACACATGAATTGACAGAACCTCCATACATCTGTGCCAAAAAAAGAGGCAGGAAGGGCATGGCTAATCAGCTGCTTTGTGTTGTATTTGGTTGTTTGTGTCAAGACTGAATCAATACAAATTCAGACAACATTTGTGTTTGTCCTAAGCAGAATACACATCTCTGATAATCAGATTTTATGAAAAAAATTATGTTATGACTTTTTTTGCAAGTGTTTAGTTGTTCAGTATTGTGTGATGGACATTTGGCAAGCCTACCCATGGTGTATACATTAATCTTGAAAATGCATTCCACGTGGCAACTGGCATTTTTATGCTTACGAAAGGCTTAATAAATTCAATTTACTTAACCCCTTCACTACCGGGACTTTCAGACAAAAACTTGCCCAAAATACCAGATTATTTCTGTTTAAATGGAGTGATGCCAAACATGGAGCATTGTTTTTTATTTTTCTGTCAAAACACACACTATTTTTTTTTTAATTAGACAACCCAAGGTATTGATCTAGGCCCATTTTGGTATATTTCATGCCACCATCTCACCGCCAAATGCAATTCAATAAAA
The DNA here is from genome assembly GCF_027579735.1 of Bombina bombina. Classification (NCBI taxonomy): domain Eukaryota; kingdom Metazoa; phylum Chordata; class Amphibia; order Anura; family Bombinatoridae; genus Bombina; species Bombina bombina. The sequence goes on from NC_069509.1 coordinate 39,907,197, forward strand.
AAAAAAAAATTACTTTTTTCACAAACTTTGGGTTCCTCACAGAAACTATTTACATACTGCTTGTTCAATCATGAAACAAATAGTAAAAGTTTCTCTAGGATCCCCTTTGTTCAGAAATAGATATATATGGCTTTTTTCTTATTTTCCTGTATATCTATTCTCAGCACTTTGCATAGTAGTCTACAGTTTAGGTGGATACAGTTTGGCCAAGTCACATAAGCAACAGAATGTATTACCTACCGACTCATACCTGTGAGGTGAGCAGGGTGTCTGGTCTGCGTGGCTAATGGATTCAGTTTGGGGCTCAGTACAAGGTGAGTCAGAAGAGTCAGGTAGTCCAGTTTGTGGTTCATTAACATCTTTTGGTTCATCATCCAAAAAGTCTGGAAATGTGTTAACAGCTGTCACATTTGTGTTAACCTGCGCACTCTCTCCAGCCTGCTGCTCGGTCTCTTCTTTGACGACATTTTGGCAGATAGGGGCTCTTTGTCTTCTCCTCGAACGCTGTTTATACAGAAAACATTTGTTTGCTAAATAAACCTTATATCCCACCTTTTGTCTCCATCTATCACTCAGATTGTTAGCTCTCGGGCAAGTAGAGCGCTGCGGAATCTGTTGGCGCTCTACAAATAACCAATAATCCATCTGTCCCAGCCTGCCTTACTGGTTTTATCTTTATTGTAACCCCTGTAGAGCATGCAAAATCAGCTACCAATAAGTTAGTTAAAGTAGAGTAAACCCCTTGTAATTACAATATATTTGCTCTCTTCCTATAAAATATCAGCCAAGTTTAAAACAGGTTTTAAAATAAAAAACAAGTGCAGGAAACAAGGTTTAAAAGGGACATCAAACCCAAATGTTTTTTATCAGAATTCAGATAGATAATAGAAGCACATTGAAAAGTTGTTTAAAATGACATTATCCGATTTGCTTCATTTACTTGGGATCCTTTGTAAAAGAAGCAGCAATGGACTACTGGGAGATAGCTAAATGCATTGGGTGAGCCATATATGTGCAGCCACCAATCAGCAGCCCCTGAGCCTAGCTAGGTATTACATAAATAAATTATACAAAGAACAAAAATGAAGTAAGCTGAATGTTCTTTAGAATCACACGCTCTCTGAATCAAGAAAAAATAAATGTTTTCATGTACCTTTAATAGCTGAACTCCACCTACCATTTGAGTTAATTTGAGGAGCAAATCCAGGATTGAGTTTGCGGACAACAAGGCTAACCATGGTCATAATATCAGTATGAAGTACATTATTTTGCAGTGATCTGTTAGTCAGGCAGGTATGTAGAAGGGTTAGCCTTGAGAAGTGATTTTTCAAGTCTGAGAATAAAAACAAACAAAAAAACCCAAAACAAAACAATTTTCAGAGCTAAATTACATGGAGGACAAATTAACCACCTCCTGTCCTTACTTATTAGTCTACATCGGATCAAAGTTCTGATGTTAAAAGTAAAAAAATTAAAATCACCCAATCATTAATGCGATTGGGTCAGTGGGAAGTGCCTATGATGCTAGGCCCACCCTCCCGCGATCCCATTTAGGAAGAGCCTTTGGCTTTAGTACAGCCAAACGGCTATGACGTTCTATGCTGTCCTAAAGGCTTTAAAGCCCAGTGCGGTTAGAACGTTATAAGGGTTTAAAGTATATTGCAAAGCTGTTTTACTATGTATAAAACATTAAAATATCAAGATGTTTACTGTCCCTTTTACATAACTGACTGTTGAACGTTGAAGGAACATTGTTCTCAATTTGTCCATTAGCAATTTTATTGCACAAGCTTTAGTTTTGAGCTATGCTTATATATTTATTTTTAATTAATACCGTCATTAACACGTTTTATAACCATGTGATAAAGCGGCTACTAGGTGGGTTTTGAATGAATGAAATGGGTCTAAAATTGCTCACAAAATGCCACAATAGGGATGGGCTAATGTTTCTTAAAAAGAAAAAAAAATATAAAAAAATAAATAGATATTTAAAACTAATTTTGATATATTCGTTCGTATTGAATTGCGAATGTTTATATAACATTCTAATATTCTATTTTCAAATTTTCGTTTTCGAATTTTTCAATAACATTTGTAAATATTCGTTCGAATAGAATGCTTAGCTATGTATTTGATATTGCATTCAATTTCGAAATGTAATATTCAAAATAGTATTTCTAGTCTAAAACGGTTTAATAAATGTAATATTCGAATTCGAAATAGTATTTCTAGTCTAATACTGCGTTTTAGAAATGTAATAGTCTAATTTGAATGTGACATTCGAAAACTAAATAACATTCGATAATAGAATTTAAGAATATTCATTCTTATCAAAATTCTATTATGTAAATTGAATTTCTACAATAACATTCGTTCTAACATTCGAATTTAAATAAACACATTCGCCCATCCCTACAGGATACCCATCACTTGCAAATTCTATTGTACCCACAGTCTATTATATTGTATATACCCCGAATAGGTTCCCTTTTTTTATTCTAGCTTAGGGTTTTGTCACCTGTGCGAAAATAACCTGGATATTTGCGTGTCCCAGGTTTGAAGCTTAGTCACACCGACATGCAAATGTCCAGGTTTGGTGGGAAATGTGGTGCAAATTTAAGGTGTATAGTAGTTGCACTATTCTTGTCAGTGATCCTACATGATGCTTAGCTGTGGTGTGAGCACAAGTTTGAGAGTGCACATGCGTGCGTATGAGAGTTAGTGTATGAATAACTATGTGAGAGTTTGTGTTTGTTATAATACGTAAGCTGTTTTAGCTGTCAAAGTTGCTCTCCATGATCTTCTGATTAGGTCTAATCACAGCATGCCCGATCGGGCTATTAAACTGAATGTAAAACGCTCTGGAAGTGGAAGTGCGCTACATTCAGTTCAGTAGTGCTTTCGAAAAAGAAGACCCAATCAAAAGATTATGGAGAGGAGAACCGGTAAGTGCAACTTTGACATCTAAAATACTTCTATTTTGAAAGCTGTCACTAAGATAATGTTATATAAATTCTGTACTAGTGCAGTATTATAACATTATGTTTAATGTCCCTTTGATTTATTTACAAAACTGTAGATACCTTGATGTTTGAGTTGTCAGATAGTTATCTGATCACAAAGCAGGAGTGGCATTGTTACAAATAGTAGATCATTGTTCCTCATAAGGAATTGTAAAATAAAAAGGATTCTTCATTCCCCAATTGCTGTGTAATATTTATAAAAATCACAATACTTTTTAAATCGTATCTGCTTTATACAAGACTGACAGATGAGACAGACACAGAGGCAAAGACAGAGGATATGAAACCCACATTTTTTTCCCTCATGATTCGCATAGAGCAACAATTGAGAACTTAAAGGGACACTGTACCCAAATTTTCTCTTTTGTGATTCAGATAGAGCATGACATTTTAAGCAACTTTCTAATTTACTCCTATTATCAAATTTTCTTCATTCTCTTGGTATCTTTATTTGAACTGTAAAAATGTAAGTTTAGATGCCGGCCCATTTTTGGTGAACAACCTGGGTTGTCCTTGCTGATTGGTGGATAAATTCGTCCACCAATAAAAGAGTGCTGTCCAGAGTACTGAAACAAACAAACTTCGATGCTTTCTTTTTCAAATAAAGATAGCAAGAGAACAAAGAAAAATTGCTAATAGGAGTAAATTAGAAAGTTGCTTAAAATTGCATGCTCTATGTGAATCATGAAACAAAAAAAATTTGGGTTCAGTGTCCCTTTAATTTACACCTATCAATTTTTATCCGTTCTCTTGATTTCTTTTTTTTTTTTTTTTAAAAACAAAGGTACAGGGTGTCTATAAACAAACCTATCACAAATAAGATGGCACACAGGATGCTACCAGATTGTAACAGTAAAAACTGATAGTGATAATGTCACTTCTGCTTTACAATTAATCTAATTTGTTTTACCATTTGCAACCAGATGGGGGCAGCAACACTTCAGAAATAAAAAGCCATGTTTTTCTCAGTTTGAATACAAACTTGTGTTCACGTTCCTGACCTTTTTAACAAGCTTGTTCCAGTGTAACTAACATTAATGTAAAACAGATGACTTGACTGGGATCAGAATGCACTAAAACAGCATTTTACAAATGATGCAGAATTATAGTGAGGCTAAAAAAAAAAAAAAAGTTAATGCAAATTGTTAAAGGGATCTTAAAGGGCCATGAAACAACATTTTTCTTTCAGGATTCAGATAGAACATACAAGTTTAACCTCTTTCCAATTTACTTCTATTATCTAATTTTGTTCAGTCTCTTGGTATCTTTAGCTGAAGGAGCAGCAGTGTACTACTGGGAGCTAGCTGAACATGAGTCAATGACAAGAGGCAACTATGTGCAGCCACCAATCAGTAGCTAGCTCCCAGTTGTGCACTGCAGCTCTTGAGCCTGCCTAGGTATGCTTTCACACAAAGGATGCCAATAGAAAGCAAATAAGATAAGTTGTTTAAAAATTGCATGCTTTCTTAAAGGGATATGAAACCCAAATTTTTCTCTCATGATTCAGATAGAGCTGAGATTTTAAGCAACTTTCTAATTTACTCCTATTATCAATTTTTCATCGTTCTCTTGGTATCTTTATTTCAAAAAGCAGGAATGTAAGCTACATTTTGCCATTAATTCGTAAGCTTTACCCAGAGTGCTGAACAAAAAAAGTGGGCTGGCTCCTAAGCTTACATTCCTGCTTAAAAAACAAGCAAAAAAAAAAACCAAGAGAATGAAGACAAATTAATAACAGAAGTTAGAAAGTTGCTGCTCTCTGAATCAAGAAAGAAAACATTTGGGTTTCATATCCCTTTAATCATGACATTGTTCTTTACTGTCCTATTAAAGGGACATTAAACACTAAATACATGCTAGATAGAATGATGCATGCAAAGAAAAGATCAGTCCATGACTAACATGTAGATGTATTTTTTAAAGTTTCATTAGTTGTTTAAAAAGTGACAAAATAAGTAAAGTTTTAGTGTCTATAAAACACTGGGAGCTGCCATGTTGTAACTTGTGTTACCTTCTCTGCTGTGGCCAATTAGGGACAGTTATACATAGGTCATTAGAGTGTGCAGCCAATGGTTGTGCTGGATTTAACAGTGTTCTGCACTTTCATTTCTAACAGGAACTGAAAAGCTCACAATTTCAGAATGGAATTACAGGAAACAGGGACAAAATAAATAATGAAAGTATATTGCAGAGTTGTTTTATATATACAATGTATCATTTTATATTACCATCTCAAAGTGTTTAATGTCCCTTTAAATTGTGTTGAAAACTAGTTCAGAGATCTGAAGAAAAAAAAAAAAAAAAAAGCTTAGGCAATTGCCCAGTTTGAGTACTTGTTGACAGTATACAGCGCCAACTTACCCACAGTGCCAGCTTACCCACAACATACATAGTGCCAGCTCATTCACAGTGCCAGCTTACCCACACAGTGCCGGCTTACCCATAACGTACACAGTGCCAGCTTATTCAGTGCCAGCTTACCCACAACATATATAGTGCCAGCTCATTCACAGTGCCAGCTTACCCACAACATATATAGTGTCAGCTCATTCACAGTGCTAGCTTACCCACAAGCATACATAGTGCCAGCTTACCCACACAGTGCCAGCTTACCCACAACATACATAGTGCCAGCTCATTCACAGTGCCAGCTTACCCACAACATATATAGTGTCAGCTCATTCACAGTGCTAGCTTACCCACAGCATACATAGTGCCAGCTTACCCACACAGTGCCAGCTTACCCACAGCGGGTTGGTAAGGGGTGGGGTAAACTGTGCTATATAAAATTCTGACCCCCAGTAGAGACGGTAACATCTACAGAATTCATCTTCAATAAAAACAGAATATCAGCACAGCTGCTTTTGTCAAAGTGCTCGAGAGACTGGGGTAAAAAACTGCTATTTCCCCAAATATATAGCAACAAATGTAGAGTCACCAGCACTGTATTATATCTTTATTTGGAATTTAAAAAAGAGCTGTTTTTTAATCTACACAATTCATATCAGCCGTTCTTGCATTTACAGGGCTGGAAATCCCCCACATAAAGAAAACCTTGTGATAAGTGAAGCAGATTTCCTGTGGATACAGCTGTGCTACATAATCATCTAATGGTTTAGGGATATAACCTGTATGTTCCCTGTAAAACTGCAGAACGTGGTGTCTGAGTGCAACTACCCCAGTGCCAATATATGGAAACCTCAGACTGATCCTAGAAGCAACCTCTAACCCACAGAATGGTTCCCCTGTCTAGAGGAGCACTTTAGAGGCAGACTCAAGATCTTTTAAGGGACATAAAAATATAAGATGTAATATATGAGCATGTTCCTATTGCATCATTTCATTGGTTTAATACCTACATAATATGCAAGCAAACGGGTTAAATGCATAGTTAAAGTGCTTCCCAGCAGCTATTTACCACTGGGAGCTAGCTATGCACACTTGGTGAACCAATGACAAGAAGCATAAGTGTAGTCACCAATCACCAGCTAGCTCCCACTAGTGAATTGCTGCTACTGGTTATGCTTTTTAACAAAGGATAAGCAGATAATAAGGTTTAATAGAAGTACATTAACAAGTCTTACAATTGCACGCTCTAACCATTAAAGTGTAATTTTGACTTTCATGTGCTATTAAGTCTCATTCAAGATTCTAAAGCAGTTGTACGGCACATGACATTTATTTAAAAGATCTGGACTAGAAAAAGAGGGTGTGGTGTGAAAAACTAAACTTTAATAAAAGGGAATATCCAGACATCCCAACCTGCAAAAACTCATTTCAGGGAGGTGGCTTCAGCCGCTACTGCGCCCCCCCCTTATATATTGGACACCTTGAAACCCTAAATAAGATAGAGACATCATTAAAGTACCTTCCCAATAAAGTCACATAAAAAGTAGCTTTATTGCACAATCACATACAACAAACCTATTTTCCAGTGATCCGAAGTTTAATTACGTGCAATAAATAAGGTAGTATTAGTGTTTTATTTTATTAAAATCGGGGCGGGGGGGCTTTTTGGTTACTGATGCATACTTTGAGAGTTCTATAACGTCCCAGCAACTAAAGGCATTCCTTAAAGAAACACTTTTCCGTTTTTGGACCACATTGGATCATGGTACTTAGAGTTTCAGGGAGATTGCACTCCATTTGCTGGCATCAGGGAGCCGCTATTAAAATCAGGGAGACTCCCTGAACTTCAGGGAGAGTTGGGATGTCTGGAATAGCTATCTCTGGCTTTTACCACCCCTGTTGGGAGGCCGATTTCTGTTGTTGCCTCTTATAGTATCTGTATACAGATTACTACAGTATTTTTATTTTCAGTGTTGCGAGGTAGAGAGGTAAAGAGAATACATACGTACACTATTGGAAACATTACACATTGTAAGCACCGTTACAGCATAATATTCCTTAGGAGCACATTATGATTTTTTCCTTTAATAAACAGGAGCTACCAAACACGTCCCACACCCTTTAAAAAACACATTCTATAACTTCAGCACAGATCGAGTAATTTTACATTTTGCAGGCAGATGAGGTCAGCGAAACCACAAATTTACAGTTTGGCACAGACCGTAATCTGTGCACTTCCGATTTCCCTGACCTACTGAACACTCCCGGAAATGGCTGCATTTATAGGAAATAGATACTGTGAGAGATGAAAACACTGCCTTAAAGGGACAGTACCTGGGAATGTTTGTTTAAAAAGATAGATAATCCCTTTATTACCCATTCCCCAGTTTTGCTTATATGAATATACTTTTTACCTCCGATTACCTTATATCTAAGCCCTTGCAACTGCCCCTTATTTCAGTTATATTTAAAGACTTTCATTTTAGCCAATCCGTACTGAATCATAACTCCACTGGAGTGAGCATAATATTACCTATATGGCAGAGATAATCTAGCACAGCCCGAAAAACTGTTAAAATACACGAAAATAAGGGGCAACCTTCAAAAGCTTAGAAATTAGCATATGCATCTACCTAGGTTTAACTTTCAACAAATACCAAGAGAACAAAACTAATTTGAGGATAAAAGTAAAATGGAAAGTTGTTAAAAAATTGCACGTCCCATCTGATTTGTGACAATTTAATTTTGACTGTACTGTCCCTTTAATCGTGGTGTATTCTGCTGCCCCCTCTTTATTTGGTAAGGGTGTAAACGTGACTTATGGCTTGCAAGCCCTGGTGAACATAGTCTTTGGACCAATTGTATAGCACATGCATACAGGACAATAGTAATTGCGGAGCACAGGAATAGTGACATGAGAGACTATCACCCAAGTACAAAATACTAAGATACTATAAGTGAAATAAGGACATGACACTATATGGCAAAACTTATGTAACACCCCTACTAGTAATTATGGAGTTAAAGTGTTTCAGACACCATAAAATCGCCATAGAAACACATTGGCAATGCAATGGACTGCACTGACCTGACAAGTCAGTTCTTGAAATTTTCTGACCAACTGTGCATTCACTTAAAGGGAAAGTAAAGTCCAAATTAAACTTTCATGATTCAGATAGGACATGACATTTTAAACAACATTCTAATTTAATTTTATCATCAAATTTGCTTTTGTTCTCTTGCTATTCTTAGTTGAAAGCTAAACCTAGGTAGCTCAGATCCTAATTTCTAATCAAACTTTGCAGCAAGAAGGCAAACTAATTGGAACAAGGTTAATTGGAGCGGGGACCCAGACCGCATATACTGGAGCACAGTGACGGTGATAATCCGGTGAGAGGGGATTATTCTCTAATGTGTATACCTAGCTGCCAACGATCTCATTACATGCATACAGGCCGCTGGAGCACCCTTTCTTTTGGAGTTTCATTTGATGTGGATGAGGTGGCTGCCTCCTGTGCCTAATTGTTTGGCTGCTGTCCCCTACCTTTTGCTTATTTAAATGATCTCATTACGGGAGGGCATTTACAGTCATCAAGGACTTGTTTAACTAAGCTTCAGAAGTGAAGTCAGCAGCACATGCTGGAGTTTGGGAATTTTGTGTACGATTGTCAGAATGCCCAGTTCCTGCTGTAAACTTTGGTGGAGGAGGGATAGTTGTCTGGGCTGTTTAGACTCCTTTAGTTCCAGTGAAGGGTCATCTAAATCAGTGATTTTCAACCTTTTTTTTTTACATTAAAAATTTTGCGGTATATATATATATATATATATATATATATATATATATATATATATATATATATATTTAGCAGCAGCAACCGGCTTCTGTTTCACTTCGGGAGTGCATTTAAGCAAGAAGGGACCAATTCACGGGGGCACACCTGACGATCTCTCACGGCACACTAGTGTGCGGCGGCACAGTGGTTGAAAATCACTGATCTAAATGCTACAGGATCCAGACATTTGCTATTTGACATGGATACAATTATATTTATATATAAAGCTTGACTACTTAGAGCTCTGGATTAAGGTCTGTCTTGACTTATTTAACTACAGAGCACTTTAAACAAAGGGGCAATATAACATTGTGAATGCAGTTTTGCAGTACATAAAGGCTGCCTCATGTGTTCCCTGTGTATGCTTGTTTGATACTGACAGGAAGTTATGGATTGTGCACAGAACACAGAATATTAACAAATATGCATAAGAGTATACATTGTTTAGCTTGCCTCCTGCTGGAAAACAAACCAAAGATCCATAATATCCCAAAACATAAACACAAACCACTTTATTTGGATGTAAAGTTAAGTTTAAGTTTGCACAGAAGTTAAATTTCACTATATATGTTGAAGTAAGTTAAACTCTGCCTGGCAAGACCTCCTAGACCTACAAAACACACACTATATGGGGTGTGAAAAACACCATATGTAAGAAGGTCACCCTCCTCTCGCCCACTTGACCAGTGCCAGGGGAAATAGTTTTATGCCACCTACCGTCAGCCCTCCAGCAACTGATGTCATAATACACCACCTGTCCCTCTCCTCTAGGGCGGGCCAGGCAGAAACCCCCAGAATTGCCACACCTCTTTTTGCCTAAAAGGAAAGCATACACCAACACTACTAAATCTATAGTCCTCAATCTAAGACAGTTTTGTCCCAAAGGGAGGTCCCACAGTCCCAGACTTAAAGGTCTGAATGAATATTCACTTCAGCCAGGACAAAGAAGCTAAAAAGCACAGCACATGATGTCTATCACCTCTGACCAGGAACCATCTGTAAAATAAAAACTCAGCAAAGTAGAAAAGGTGTGTGGGGATAGGAGAGAACGAACAAGGAGACCTACTTCCTGCAGCGACTAATAAACCTTATGCTCCCCTCTACTTCTGCTGACATCAAAGCACCACTACGGATAATGTCTCCTATCTTCCCAAAAGCACAAAATGATCCCTTATGTTAGGCATCTATTTGGTTCCTAGCTTTCCCTTGCATTCATTTTGTCTCTGCCTAACAGTTTTTTTTCCCCTTTCTTTTAAGGGACATGAAACCCAAAAACGTCTATTTAATGATTCAGATAGAGCATACAATTTTAAACACCCCCTCACCGTTTACTTCTATTACAATTTTTGATCATTCTCTACTGGGAGCTAATTGAAGACACCAGTAAACCAATAGGTATATATGCGCAGCCACCAATAAGCAGCTAGCTCCAAGTGCCTGAGCCTACCTAGGTATTCTTTTCAACAAAGTATATCAAAGTATATTTTCAATTTACTCCTATTATCTAATTTGCTTCGTTCTTTTATTTGAATCCTGATTTTTTTTTTCTCATTTCATGTCCCTTTAATAAATAGAAGTTACTAAATGTATGTTTCTTAAAGCATACAAACTGAAGATCTAGTAATTTTACCCTTTGCAGCCAGAGGGGGGCAGCAACACCTAACAACTCTCAGCTTGGCACAGAGACAGTATTATTCAGTGTTAATAGAAACCTTCTGTGCACATCCCTGACCTACTGAACTCAAGCACTGAATACTCCCAGAACCGGCTGCATTTATGGGAAATGGAAACTAATATAACACCCCCCCCCCCCCCCAAAAAAAAAAAAAAAAAAGCTGAATGTGAGTGCAGAGCTGTACAGCCTTACAGATGGTTTTGTACATGCAATGAGTGGTCTCATGATATGGGACCAACAAATAAATACATTGAATACAAACAGATAATATGACAGTTAAATCATTTACCAGCTTGGCATAGCTTTTATTAGTTCTCATGTAACTTCACACAACTGGCTCCTAAATACAGAGCATACAACCAGTACTTGCTTTATGCCCAACTACCTTTTTCTTTAACAAACAAGCTACCACTATGTCCCTTTAAACACCCAAGGCGATGATACAACTTCAGCACAGTAGTCAGTAATGTTATCATTTTCAGCCAGATGGGGGCAGCAACACAACAGAAATGACAGCTGGGCACAGAAATTATTATTCACTCACTGTTTGTTAATAGAAACCTTCTGTGCACATCCGTGAACTAATGGACCCAGGCACTGAATACTCCCAGAAATTACTGCATTTATAGGAAATAGATACTGTAAGGGATGAAAAGAAAAAAGCTTAAAGGGAAATGAAACCCAACTTTTTTCTTTCATGATTTTAAAAGAGCAGCAATTTTAAACAGCTTTTTATTTTCTTCTATTATCAAATTTGCGTCATTCTCTTGATATCCTCGCTGAAAAGCATATCTAGATAGGCTCAGTAGCTGCTGATTGGTGGCTGCACATATATGCTTCATGTGATTGGCTCACAATGTGCATTGCCATTTCTTCAACAAGGGATATCTGAAGAATAAAGCAAATTAAATAGAAGTAAATTGGAATATTGGGTTAAAATGGTATTCTCGACCTGAATCATGAAAGAAAATGTTTGGGTTTAGAGTCCCTTTAACATGATCATGCACCGATGCTGAATATGAATGCAGAGCTGCACAGCTTTATATATGGTTTTGTACATGCAATGATGGGTCTCATGTGGGACAAAAAAATAGAATACAAACATCTAGTAAAAGCTGTAACAGTTTAATCATTAACCAGGTTGGCATTGCTTTTATTAGTTTGCCTATATCTATACACAACTGGCTTCTAAGCAAACAGCATTTGCCTTTTTATTTGATAAACAATAGCTAGCAAACCTATATCCCTTTAATTAGAATTTCAGTGAGTAATTTTAACATTTGCAGCCAAATGGGGGCAGCACCACTTCAGAAATAACTTACAGCTTGGCACAGACATTGTTATTCACTCAGTGTTAATATAAACATTCTGTGCACATTTCTGACCTACTGAACGCAAGCACTGAATACTCAAAGAAACTGCTGCATTCATAAGAAATAGATGCTGGACAATGGGGAGAAAAAAAATGCTTTAACATGATCATGCACTGATGCTGAATATAGTTCTGCAGTTATACAACTTTACAGAAGGTTTTGTACAAGGAGTGGTCAATCAAGAATGCAAACAGTTAAAAGGAACATAATATAAAATGTATAATCATGAGCAGTGATATAAAAGATAAGGCACACAGTGTATATTCACAAAAATATTATAATTAAAATGATAAACAAAAAAACCCCCAAAACCTTAAAATAAAGTGTGCACATAAAGTCCTTGTGTAAATAACGAAACCTTCAAATGCCTCTGATCTAAGTAGGAAACTTCCAAAAAATCTTCAATAAATCTATCCAAATGATGCAGCTTGCTTGTAGGTAAAAGACTGAACCCAATTTTTTTTCTTTCATGATTCAGATAGAGCATGCAATTTTAAGCAACTTTCTATTTTACTCCTATTATGAATTTCTTCATTCTCTTGGTATCCTTATTTGAAAAGCAGGAATGTAAGCTTACAAGCCGGCTCATTTTTGGTTCAGCACCCTGGATAGCGCTTGCAAATTGGTGGGCACATTTATCCATCAATCAGCAAGCACAAATGGGCCGGCTCGTAAGCTTTACATTCCTGCTTTTTCAAATAAAGATACCAAAAGAAAGAAAAATTGATAATAGGAGTAAAATAGAAAGTTGCTTAAAATTGCATGTTGTATCTGAATCATGAAAGAAAAAAAAAAATATGGGTTCCGTATCCCTTTAATTACAAGCAAGTTGCAACTATTGGATACATTTACTGAAGACATTTTGGAAGTTTCCAACTTAGGGCTAGATTTATTAAAGCTGAGGCATACAGGGGCGCGTATACGTGCTCCTGTACGCCTCAGCTCGCCTGTGGCGGGGCAAAAATACCCGCAGGTATTCGACTTTGCACAAGAGCGCAATTTTGCGCTCGTGTGCAATCCCGCCCCCTGCCCATGCACAGCCAATCACGCGCGGGCAGGAGCTGTCAATCTCCTCGGTCGGATTGGAGCGAGGAGATTGAATTTCGCCACAATAGAGGTGGCGAAGATCTTAGGGAAGAAGCGGTCTGGTGACCGTTGCTTGATAAATCACGGCGAGCAAGTTCTTTTGAGAACTTGCAGCCGTAGAGGCTTGATAAATCGAGCCCTTAGATCAGAGGCATTTAACCAAAGTACTGAAAATTCCTGCCTTAGATATCCCTGGGTATTCTACACAATTCTAATATAGTGAGATCACCAGCAACAATCAGGTGTATGAAGCTAGGTTATCCCCACTCACGGCATCTTGGTGCAATAAGGTCAGACAATTTGTCATTGTGGTTGTGTGATTTTTGCCAGTTACGGCTGGGTTTAACCCCTACACACTAGAAAAGGCTGTTTGTCATCTTTCTGGTATCCAAAGGGTTAACAGGAGTTTGACAACATTGACTGCAACAGTATTGCACAGGCAGCATAAACACAGTCACTGTCTATAGCACAGAATTCATTCAGAAGAAGGGGCTGCATTGTGCCCCCCAGATCTTCGTCTGGACAAGCTTATGAATTTCTGATCCACTTGTAATCAAAACAACGTTTTACGCTAAGGGGGTATAAAACCCAAAATGTTTCTTTCATGATTCAGATAGAGCAGCAATTTTAAACAACTTCCTAATATACTTCTTTCATCAAGATTTCTTCTCTCTCTTTGTATCTTTGGTTGAAAAGCAAGGACGTAAAGCTTAGGAGCCAGCCCATTTCTTGTGCACTGTATGGCAGCAGTTTTGAAAGAAAGTTATCCATTTGCAAGAACACTAGGGAGAGTGCTATTTCCTGCATGTAGTGCCCCAGATGCCTACCTGGGTATCTCTTCAACACAGAATATCACGGGAATGAAACAAATTTGATAATGGAAGAAGATTGGAAACGTTTAAATAGTATGTTCTGTCTCAATCACAGAAGATTATAAGTTTGTGTTTCATAGCCCTTTAAACAGAAGTAGATTACTACATTAGAAATGATTTGGAATTAGTATTTTAAGCATTGTTTCTGGTACACAGGTGTCATATACACAATATGTCTGTGGCATCACACCCAAAGGGTCCAGCCTTTAAAGGGACAGTCCAGCACAAACTAATGCGGGTTCCATAGCTCCCAAAGAGTTTGTAATATTGGCACTGTAGTGGGCACATGAAGTGCCAATCTCAAAGCATTGTATGCACCATGAATACTGTGAATATAAGCTTGTGGTGGGAGCGTATACACAAATCACAAAGGCTGTGGATGCTGCCTGGTGAATGCCAAGCTTGGAGTTTTGATTTATTGTTTAAACTGATATATATATATATATATAGATATATATAGATATATATAGATATATATAGATATTTTATTTTTTTTAAACTGCAGATATATTGCAAATTTGCTATTCAAACCTAGCAGAGCCCCCAGAATAGTTTACACCAGAATGCCTTAACATTTTAGATCTCATCATAAATAATAGCCAGGAAAGCTGCCAATTGCGCAGATTATGTTTTATAATAATAAATAATATTTCCTGTGGGATCCAGCTTCACTTTCACAATAAACAACTCATTGTACTGGAGTAGAGATGTAAAGCATAGCTTTGTACAACATTGTATGGAGAGTCAGTCCTGCTCCCTGACAGGGGGATATATGGGCTTGTTCTTTAATAAACAGAATAAATCACATATTGCCTAGACATAACCCTACTCTGTCAGACTCTGTACTTACCCTTCTTGTACATTTCCACTTTTTTCTTTTACCCATTTTGCCTCCTTCATAAGCCCCTAAACATTCCACAGTAACCTTTATATAGAGGTAGCAAAGACTGCTAATTAGGCATTTACTATTAACACCTGTAATGGCAAAAAACACAGCAGCTGATTCTTTCCAATTTGATTCAGTGCATTCAGTCTAACTTCAGGTCACCTGATCATCTGATCCAGTATATGTAAGGTGCAGTCTAACTCCAGGTCGCCTGATCATCTGATCCAGTACATGTAAGGTGCAGTCTGATTCCAGGTCATCTGATCCAGTACATGTAAGGTGCAGTCTAACTCCAGGTCGCCTGATCATCTGATCCAGTACATGTTAGGTGCAGTCTAACTCCAGGTCGCCTGATCATCTGATCCAGTACATGTAAGGTGCAGTCTGATTCCAGGTCATCTGATCCAGTACATGTAAGGTGCAGTCTAACTCCAGGTCGCCTGATCATCTGATCCAGTACATGTAAGGTGCAGTCTGACTCCAGGTCATCTGATCCAGTACATGTAAGGTGCAGTCTAACACCAGTTCACCTGATCACCTGATCCAGTACATGTAAGGTGCAGTCTGACTCCAGGTCACCTGATCCAGTACATGTAAGGTGCAGTCTAACTCCAGGTCACCTGATCATCTGATCCAGTACATGTAAGGTGCAGTCTGACTCCAGGTCACCTGATCATCTGATCCAGTACATGTAAGGTGCAGTCTAACTCCAGGTTGCCTGATCATCTGATACAGTACATGTAAGGTGCAGTCTGACTCCAGGTCACCTGATCATCTGATCCAGTACATGTAAGGTGCAGCCTGACTCCAGGTCACCTGATCATCTGATCCAGTACATGTAAGGTGCAGTCTAACACGAGGTCACCTGATCATCTGATCCAGTACATGTAAGGTGCAGTCTAACTCCAGGTCGCCTGATCATCTGATACAGTACTTGTAAGGTGCAGTCTGACTCCAGGTCACCTGATCATCTGAACCAGTACATGTAAGGTGCAGTCTAACTCCAGCTGCCTGATCATCTGATACAGTACATGTAAGGTGCAGTCTGACTCCAGGTCACCTGATCATCTGATCCAGTACATGTAAGGTGCAGCCTGACTCCAGGTCACCTGATCATCTGATCCAGTACATGTAAGGTGCAGTCTAACACGAGGTCACCTGATCATCTGATCCAGTACATGTAAGGTGCAGTCTAACTCCAGGTCGCCTGATCATCTGATACAGTACTTGTAAGGTGCAGTCTGACTCCAGGTCACCTGACAATCTGAACCAGTACATGTAAGGTGCAGTCTAACTCCAGGTCACCTGACAATCTGAACCAGTACATCTAAGGTGCAGTCTGACTCCAGGTCACCTGACCATCTGATCCAGTACATGTAAGGTGCAGTCTGACTCCATGTCACCTGATCATCTGATCCAGTACATGTAAGGTGCAGTCTGACTCCATGTCACCTGATCATCTGATCCAGTACATGTAAGGTGCAGTCTGACTCCATGTCACCTGATTATCTGATCCAGTACATGTTAGGTGCAGTCTGACTCCAGGTCACCTGATCATCTGATCCAGTACATGTAAGGTGCAGTCTGACTCCAGGTCACCTGATTATCTGATCCAGTACATGTTAGGTGCAGTCTGACTCCAGGTCACCTAATCATCTGATCCAGTACATGTAAGGTGCAGTCTGACTCCATGTCACCTGATTATTTGATCCAGTACATGTTAGGTGCAGTCTGACTCCAGGTCACCTGACCATCTGATCCAGTACATGTAAGGTGCAGTCTAACTGCAGGTCGCCTGATTATCTGATCCAGTACATGTTAGGTGCAGTCTGACTCCAGGTCACCTGATCATCTGATCCAGTACATGTAAGGTGCAGTCTGACTCCAGGTCACCTGATTATCTGATCCAGTACATGTAAGGTGCAGTCTGACTCCATGTCACCTGATTATCTGATCCAGTACATGTTAGGTGCAGTCTGACTCCAGGTCACCTGACCATCTGATCCAGTACATGTAAGGTGCAGTCTAACTGCAGGTCACCTGATTATCTGATCCAGTACATGTTAGGTGCAGTCTGACTCCAGGTCACCTGATCATCTGATCCAGTACATGTAAGGTGCAGTCTGACTCCATGTCACCTGATTATCTGATCCAGTACATGTTAGGTGCAGTCTGACTCCAGGTCACCTGACCATCTGATCCAGTACATGTAAGGTGCAGTCTAACTGCAGGTCGCCTGATTATCTGATCCAGTACATGTTAGGTGCAGTCTAACTTCAGGTCATCCTGATCATTGATCCAGTACATGTTAAATGCCATCTTTATCCTTCTGTTCCACTACATGCTAGGTGCCATCTTTATCCTTCTGTTCTACTACATGCTAGGTGCTATCTGTATCCCTCTGTTCCACTACATGCTAGGTGCCATCTGTATCCTTCTGTTCTACTACATGCTATGTGCCATCAGTATCCTTCTGTTCCACTACATGCTAGGTGCCATCTTTATCCTTCTGTTCCACTACATGCTAGGTGCCATCTTTATCCTTCTGTTCTACTACATGCTAGGTGCCATCTGTATCCCTCTGTTCCACTACATGCTAGGTGCCATCTGTATCCTTCTGTTCTACTACATGCTATGTGCCATCAGTATCCTTCTGTTCTACTACATGCTAGGTGCCATCTGTATCCTTCTGTTCTACTACATGCTATGTGCCATCAGTATCCTTCTGTTCTACTACATGCTATGTGCCATCAGTATCCTTCTGTTCTACTACATGCTAGGTGCCATCTGTATCCTTCTGTTCCACTACATGCTAGGTGTCATCTTTATCCTTATGTTCTACTACATGCTAGGTGTCATCTTTATCCTTCTGTTCCACTACATGCTAGGTGCCATCTGTATCCTTCTGTTCTACTACATGCTAGGTGTCATCTTTATCCTTATGTTCTACTACATGCTAGGTGTCATCTTTATCCTTCTGTTCCACTACATGCTAGGTGTCATCTGTATCCTTCTGTTCTACTACATGCTAGGTGTCATCTTTATCCTTATGTTCCACTACAGGCTAGGTGTCATCTTTATCCTTCTGTTCCACTGCATGCTAGGTGCCATCTGTATCCTTCTGTTCCACTACATGCTAGGTACCATCTGTATCCTTCTGTTCTACTACATGCTAGGTTCCATCTGTATCCCTCTGTTCCACTACATGCTAGGTACCATCTGTATCCTTCTGTTCTACTACATGCTAGGTGCCATCTGTATCCCTCTGTTCCAGTACATGCTAGGTGCCATCTGTATCCTTCTTTTCTACTACATGCTAGGTGTCATCTTTATCCTTCTGTTCCACTACATGCTAGCTGCCATCTGTATCCTTCTGTTCTACTACATGCTAGGTGCCATCTGTATCCTCCTGTTCTACTACATGCTAGGTGTCATCTTTATCCTTCTGTTCCACTACATGCTAGGTGCCATCTGTATCCCTATGTTCCACTACATGCTAGGTGTCATCTGTATCCTTCTGTTCTACTACATGCTAGGTGCCATCTGTATCCATCTGTTCCACTACATGCTAGGTGTCATCTGTATCCTTCTGTTCTACTACATGCTAGGTGTCATCTGTATCCTTCTGTTCCACTACATGCTAGGTGCCATCTGTATCCCTCTGTTCCACTACATGCTAGGTGTCATCTGTATCCTTCTGTTCTACTACATGCTAGGTGTCATCTTTATCCTTATGTTCTACTACATGCTAGGTGCCATCTGTATCCCTCTGTTCCACTACATGCTAGGTGTCATCTTTATCCTTCTGTTCCACTACATGCTAGGTGCCATCTGTATCCCTCTGTTCCACTACATGCTAGGTGTCATCTTTATCCTTCTGTTCCACTACATGCTAGGTGCCATCTGTATCCCTCTGTTCCACTACATGCTAGTTACAATCTGTATCCTTCTGTTCCACTACATGCTAGGTGCCATTTGTATCCCTCTGTTCCACTGCATGCTATGTACCATCTGTATCCTTCTGTTCCACTGCATGCCAGGTGCATTTGTATCCTTCTGTTCTACTACATGCTAGGTGCCATCTGTATCCTTCTGTTTCCCTACATGCTAGGTGTCATCTGTATCCTTCTGTTTCACTACATGCTAGGTGTCATCTGTATCCTTCTGTTCCACTACATGCTAGGTGCCATCTGTATCCTTCTGCTCCACTACATGCCAGGTGCATTTGTATCCTTCTGTTCTACTACATGCTAGGTGCCATCTGTATCCTTCTGTTCCACTACATGCCAGGTGCATTTGTATCCTTCTGTTCTACTACATGCTAGGTGCCATCTGTATCCTTCTGTTTCCCTACATGCTAGGTGTCATCTGTATCCTTCTGTTTCACTACATGCTAGGTGTCATCTGTATCCTTCTGTTTCACTACATGCTAGGTGCCATCTGTATCCTTCTGCTCCACTAAATGCTAGGTGCCATCTGTATCCTTCTGTTCCACTACATGCTAGGTGCCATCTGTATCCTTCTGTTCCACTACATGCTAGGTGCCATCTTTATCCTTCTGTTCCACTACATGCTAGATGCCATCTGTATCCTTCTGTTCCACTACATGCTAGGTGCCATCTGTATCCTTCTGTTCCACTACATGCTAGGTGCCATCTGTATCCTTCTGTTCCACTACATGCTAGGTGCCATCTGTATCCTTCTGTTCCATGAAATGCTAGGTGCCATCTGTATCACTCTGTTCTACTACATGCTATGTGCCATCTGTATCCTTCTGTTCCACTACATGCTAGGTACCATTTGTATCCTTCTGTTCCACTACATGCTAGGTGCACTCTGTATCCTTCTCTTCTACTACATGCTAGGTACCATCTGTATCCTTCTGTTTCACTACATGCTAGGTACCATCTGTATCCCTCTGTTAACTACATGCTAGGTACCATCTGTATCCTTCTGTTCTACTACATGCTAGGTGCCATCTGTATCCTTCTGTTCCACTACATGCTAGGTGCACTCTGTATCCTTCTCTTCTACTACATGCTAGGTACCATCTGTATCCTTCTGTTTCACTACATGCTAGGTACCATCTGTATCCCTCTGTTAACTACATGCTAGGTACCATTTGTATCCTTCTGTTCCACTACATGCTAGGTGCACTATGTATCCTTCTCTTCTACTACATGCTAGGTACCATCTGTATCCTTCTGTTTCACTACATGCTAGGTACCATCTGTATCCCTCTGTTAACTACATGCTAGGTGCCATCTGTATCCTTCTGTTCCATGACATGCTAGGTGCCATCTGTATCCTTCTGTTCCATGACATGCTAGGTGCCATCTGTATCCTTCTGTTCTACTACATGCTAGGTGCCATCTGTATCCTTCTTTTCCATGACATGCTAGGTGCCATCTGTATCCTTCTGTTCCATGACATGCTAGGTGCCATCTGTATCCTTCTGTTCCATGACATGCTAGGTGCCATCTGTATCCTTCTGTTCCATGACATGCTAGGTGCCATCTGTATCCTTCTGTTCCATGACATGCTAGGTACCATCTGTATCCTTCTGTTCTACTACATGCTAGGTGCCATCTGTATCCTTCTGTTCCATGACATGCTAGGTACTATCTGTATCCTTCTGTTCTACTACATGAGTAAGTGCGGATGTGTCTGGGAGTGGAATCATTTACACAATTTACTGTGCCACTGGCGCATCCCAATGTTCTGATCAAGTGCAGCGGTCTTGTGTGGCACAGCAAAACTCCTCTTACTCCTAAGGTTCTAAAGCAGTACAGCTAACTTGTGTGTCACAAACTTCCAGACCATCCCAACGTTCTGATCAAGTACTGCTACCTTGTGTGGCACAGTCAAATCTCAGACCATCCAAAGGTTCTAATCCAGTACATTTGCCACGTGGGGCACACTCATATCTCAAGTAATCTATAGCCTTTGGTCCTTGGCAACTAACTTGCATGGCATAAAAATGCAATGCAATTCTAGAGTCCTGATCCAATATATATCCAATATAGATCCATTATAGCTACACTGTAAGGCACAGCCAAAGCTCAGGATATGCTACACGGTTCTGATCCAATACAAAGACAGTGCATAGCACAGCAAACCTCAGGCCTTTATGAGCCCCTGATAAAGTGCTAATGCTTTGCATGGTGATGTCTCTAAATTAGTTGGGCCTATGATCCAGGAAGAGGTGTTGTTTAAATGACGCATAAAGGGGGGTCTGCTCTGGCAGCCTTCCCCTTAAAGGTACATTACAGAGCATACAATTTAAAAAATGTTTCAAATGTACTTCTATTATGAAATTAATTTCTTCTCGTGGTATTCTTTGTTGAAGAGATACCTAGGTAGGTAGTTTCCCTTGCTGAAAATGAATACGCACATATCATACACTAGTGGCAGCTATCTACTGATTGGTGCCTGCACACATTTGTCTCTTGTGATTGGCTAACTAGATGTGTTCAGCTGGCTGCCAGTAGTGCAATGCTGTTCCTTCAGCAAAGGATATCAAGAGAATGAACCAAATTTGAGAATAGAGGTACATTTAAAGTTGTTTAAAATTGTATGCTCTGAATCATGAAAGAAAATATTGGTGTTTCCTATCCCTTTAAGTAGATCATAGACTATTTATTACACTTTGATAGATCTCTCATTGGCATTATTTCCATAACCAGCAACTTGTACACTGAAGCACCAAACACTTAGCTTTCCTTATGCATATTTCCTGCAGCAGTGACGATCATTTACCCAGTCTGCCTAATTATACAGCTTTAGCACAGTCATGTGTTTGTCATTTAGTTTATATAGTGTTATCGTTTGCATAATTGATTATGTAATTTCACAAAACTAAGGAAATGTATTTTATTTTACAATAACAGGGAATTTGTTAGAATATTTATTCTATATTAACTAGAAAGAAGAACACTATTATCAATGAAGAAAAAAAACACTTAATTTATGTTCTGGACCAAAAGCTTCTTCCCATTTAGAGAATTAAAGGGTCAATCTTTGTAATTGCCAACATTTGTGTAGCCTTACAATACATTTTACCATACTATCCATATGTGGAATCTTTCTGAATACATTAGCTGCTTTTTTTTCCAATCACCAATCTTCTCCAAAACTTGCCTTGTTTGGAAGAACCAATAGTAATTTGTTAGTGCAGTAGACAAGGCTTGCTGCGTTGTAATTTATTTGTAGCATCACTGGCTTTATTGTGCAGTATTGTATCTTATCTGGTTTGCTGAAGCCAAATTGTAATTCATACAAACATTACTAGTTAAACCACCATAATCTTTTGGCACCAACCACTGACATCATCATAAAGTGTGACCCAGCATGCATTTCCCCATGTATAGCTGTTTAGTCAGTGGTAGTACTTTTGTTTCATTTCACACCCCTTTAAATGTTATCATTATTATTTAAAGGCCTGGTAAGATGTCCCTCTTTTACTCTAACACAGGGATTTGCAACCTTTTTTTTGCCGTGGCACACTTTTTTACATTAAAAAATCCTTTGGCACACCACCATCCCAAAATATTACAAAATCACACATTGTAGCCTAATACAGGATATATATACAGTATGTATGTGTGTGTATATATATATATATATATATATATATACATACATACACTGTACTGTGCTGTCATGCCATGCCTCCTACAAATTATACATGACATATTGACATTCATTCACAAACAATCATAATGATTGTCTGTGAATGAAAGTCAATGTCATGGTTGTAAATTATGCCTGATGAGCCTGTCACATACCTACCAATATTTCAAAATTTGAAAGAGGGACACCCCCGCACTGTTGTCAGTCTGCCGCGGCACTCCTGAGGATCTCTCACGGCACACTGGTTGAAAAACACTGCTCTAACAAATAATATTTGTCTTGCTAGTTGCCTAAAGCTTAATTAGAGAATAGTTTATGTCAGATATTAATAGGATATGTAGTGTGGTTTACAAATTAGGAACACGCTATGATGCTAGTTGTATTTCCTGTTGTGTTTAGGCAGAACTGAGAGCAATCTACCTGCCTCTCCTGTGCAGAGGGCAGGGGCTCTACTCTGTGAATCTGCAAACATGAGGGGCTTCGGCCAGTTAATATTTGTTCTAATGATTTATCTGCCAGCAGGTAAGAGAGGAAATAGGACCGATGGGCTCTATCTATCTATCTATCTATCTATCTATCTATCTGTCTGTCTTAATCTTTATTTTGTTATTTGACTGTAGAAACCACCAACTACACGGAAAACATAAACAAATGTATTCTTTGTAGAAAAGCTATGTAAACTGGAGATACTAGTAATAATTAATCTCTCAGTAGGGGGTAGAAGAGAGGCAGACATTTTTGTATCTGAAATAGCTGGTTGTGCCCAGCTACAGTTAGCATTTCAATACATAACTATGTTTAGACATAGAAAACATTAGCAGGTTTGCTTTACCTGCAGACTCAGTCCATTTTTTTGAGCATGTCCTCGAGAACAACAGGTGATGAGCAATACCAGCTTTTTCAAACACAAAGGAACAATTCTCCATACATTATACATAGAGTGTATGTATGTGTGTGTGTGTGTGTATATATGTATATATATATGTATATATGTATATATATATATATATATATATATATATATATATATATATATATATATATATATATATATATATATATATACACACACACACACTGCCTAGGTGGTTTACAATACTCTAGCAGCTATAACGTATTGCAGAAGCATCTCTACTAGTATTTGGAATGTGCTGCCAGGCAAGTACAGTTATGTAGCTTTAGCTAGAAGAATTTGCAAGCTGTTTGTGTGCCATACCGTGGGTGGCCAGGGGTACCCTATATTCTAATATAACAAAATAAAGGGCATTGTACTGTAAAATTGTATCCCCTTTACAGGAATATCAAACTGTCCAAAAAAACACATTTACTGTTTTTCCCAAACAAAGCTTGTAAATAAATATAAATGAAAGTGACATGAAACCCAAAACATTTCTTTCATGATTCAGACAGAGAATATAATTTTAAACATTCCAATTTGCTTTCATTATCTGTTATCTTCATTTTTTAGATATTCTTTGTTGAAGAAATAGCAATGCACATGGGTGAGCCAATCACAGGAGGCATCTATGTGCAGCCACCAATCAGCAGCTACGGAGCCTATCTAGATATGCTTTTAAACAAAGGATACCAAGAGAATGAAGCAAATTAGATAATAGAAGTGAATGGGAAAGTTGTTTAACATTGCACACTCTTTCTAAATCATGAAAGAGAAAATTTCTTTAACAACATTTTTAAAGATTTATCCAAATGACAGCTCTCTAAAGAAGGCTGTTTCGGTCAAAAACAATTTGGCCAATCCTGATCTGCTACTCCGTTGCTAATCTGCATATTAGTAATCCTGGTGCGCGCTGACACCTGCATGCGCACTGGGGGGAATATGGAATCACCTGCACACTCCAGACATTGTAAAAGGATAATTTTTACTATACAAAGTTCACGAAACTGAGGAACAAATGATAAACGCGAATATTTGGTAATTTTTATTATTTGGGTTTATCTTTTAACTGCAGTGAAAAAAAGTTTTTAAATTCAATTTGCCTTTAATATTTTCCAAACAATCCATTTTACCTGATAAAGTGTATTAAATTGTTTGCATATAGATCCTTTAGATTTTATATTTGTTATAGAAGAGCTATGTACACAAGATGTAGCAACAAAAGTCAACCTCCTATCTGAGTTTTGGGGTGGAGGGGTGGGAAAGAGAAAGATCCCAGCCCATTTAAAATGGTGTTCCTGCAGCATCTTTGAATACAGTTAACTCTTAGCTGCTTGCCTGTCTACTTTGTACATTGTAATGTTCTTGTTAGAGCTTATCATTTTGCATTGCTGAGCCTGGCTAGCACAAGGATTGGAAAAAGCCACTAGAATTGCAGCTCCTAACTAGGAAATTGCCAGTTAGCCAATCAGGAGTTGCACTTGCACGACTAACCATTAACCAGTTGTGTTTTCAGGTGCTGCAATACTTGCTGGTCCTGAGTGTGGCTTTACCTTTGTGTTTAATCCCTGTGCTAGCTAGGCCAATCTCAAGTAAACCTAGGCATGTATACAAATCCCATAATTTCTCAGATTCCTTATGGGACTGGGAGGTCTAGGCTGTGTGAGGGAGACTTGTGGGTGTTTTGTAAGGGGAGCCATTACAAGGTTGGACAGGCTGTGGTCTGAGTTGGCGCAGGTCGTGGGTGAGGCTGTTAGAATCTCTGTATGTTTCTAAACATATAGGTGTAGATTACAAGTGGAGCGCTGTCAATAGCACTGGATGCGTTATCTTGTGCTAAGAATAACCAAAGCTATTAGCGCACTCAGCACATCTAGAAGTGAGTTAAGTGTTGTACTTGAACACAATCCAAAGTACAGCTTTAAAATGCAGCACTTTTTGATACCTGAAGTGCTAATTTGCATAATAAAGGTATGAAAATAAAGGATTTAAAGGGACATTAAACACTTTGAGATGGTAATATAAAATGATATAATGTTAATTTTACATTACCATAATGTTCTTAATGTTAGTAACGTAATGTTGAGATTTTAATATAAAAGGCATAGGGGCGGATTTAATAAGCAGTGGATGCTGCGTTATCCGCGCGTAGATTCCGGTTAAGAACCTGCTCTTTAACTTGCCTGCCACCTTTTAGGTGTGCAGGGGGCGGTGTCACGGGAGACCAGCACTCAATACAGTTGTTTTACTGGAATAATTTCAATGAGCAAAACAAATGGTGAAATACATTGTACTTTATTCACCAAAAATAGGTAAACACACAGAAGTACACAAAGTACAGAAAGAACACACTCACTTTGGGGCTAGGAGAAAAACTACCCTGTTCTATCAGCCACAGTCAGTAGAATCCAGGTAAATACAAATAGTCCTCTTGCACAGTCTTGTTATAGTCCCTTAGAGAGCTCTTGGGTAATCGACCCCTGTATAGGTCAGGCAACTTGGAATAACTTCCTCTTTTTTCCCACACAACGTGGTTTTGAAAACTGCCCATCTCTTTTGTCAGCTCATAACACGCCCCCTAGCAATGAACTTAGCAACCAATCATAACCCAGCACACAGAGGGGCATCACTGTTAAT
The DNA here is from genome assembly GCF_027579735.1 of Bombina bombina. NCBI lineage: Eukaryota > Metazoa > Chordata > Amphibia > Anura > Bombinatoridae > Bombina > Bombina bombina. The sequence continues at coordinate 39,933,458 of NC_069509.1, forward strand.
AGCTGTCAGTCCCACCCCCTGATCACCTGCTGAGATTGTAGTCAGTCAGGCTAGCTGGACCCTTTTGATCGGAGGATGTACAAATGCAGTAATTTCCTTAACCTTTTGAAGTACCAGATCTAAGGGTAATAGATGGAACAGATACCACGTTTGTCCCCTAGAAGATTTACTGCCATGAGTAATTAACTCTCTGCTTTGAAGCAGCCTGCTCAGATATGTAAATCATTCTTCTAAGCAGGGACTGTGAAAATCTTTCTTTGTACACTGGCTTGTGACATAATTTGTACAAATAGCAATACACCACTGTTAGTGACATACATGCATGTGAGGCAGGCCCCAAAACACAGAATAAGGTAAACCATGTGGGCCCAACCCCCCATCAGTGAGCCTTGGCACCCACTCTTCCATCACACCTCCCCCCTAAGATAAGGACAATGTTACGACCACCTCATCCGGCGGTTTAACTCGCCCGACCCTGCATGTGGCAACTGGCTCATTGAGGCTGTCTTGTCTGGAGAGTCCATCTGCATTTCCATGCTCACTGCCTTTTTTGTGTTGAATAGAAAAATGTAATTCTTGTAATGCCAAACTCCAGCGCAGCAATTTACCGTTCTCCCCAGACACCCTTTGCAGCCAGCTCAGGGGGTTGTGATCCGTGATCACAGTGAAGGTCCGGCCTTACAAATAGGGCTGCAGTTTCCGTAGCGCCCACACTATGGCCAGACATTCCTTCTCAATAGTGGAAAAAGCCAATTCTCTGGGTAGCAGTTTCCTGCTCAAATACACCACAGGTTGTTCACTCCCCTCCTCCCCCACCTGGCTGAGCACAGCCACTATGCCATAGTCCAAGGCATTGGTCTGCACCAAAAAGTTCTTGCTGTAGTCCGCTGCGGCTAGAATTGGAGTGCTAGCCAGCGCAGTCTTCATCGCCTCAAAGGAGTTTTCACAGGCGGGAGACCAGGCTACCAGACTGGGGCGTCACTTTTGGGTCAGATCTGTCAGGGGTTTGGCCAGGGCACTATACTGGAGCACAAATTTCCTGCAATACCCTGCAGTGCCTAGGAAAGCCATAACTTGTTTTTTTGTTTTGGGCACTGGCCACTGAATGAGGGCTTCCACCTTAGCTGGTTCTGGCTTCAGGTGCCCATCCCCCACTCGGTGTCCTAGGTACAATACCTCTGCCATACTCACTTGACACTTGGTTGGTTTCAGGGTCAGCCCCGCTTCTTGGATCCGTTTAAGCACCGCAGCTACATGTACTAAATGGGTCTCCCACGAACTACTAAACACTGCAATGTCATCCAAGTATGCCCGAGCATACTCCTGCATCCCCTCTAGTAAGCGAATGACCAGTCATTGGAAGGTAGCCGGGGCATTACGTATTCCAAATGGCATCACTACAAATCAGTGGTGTATTTAGGTTTTGTGCTGCCCTAGGCACTCAAAATTCTGCTGCCCCCCCCCCAAGGTTTTAGACCTTTTTTTCCCCTTAATATTTTTTTGGGTCAGTGTGTAAAATGTTTGTTTTTGTTTTTTTCATAACAATTCAAAAGAAAATGGGCTAGCAAAACACTTGCATACAGGTGGGTTAAATTGCATGCATCTCATACCATTTTCTCCCTGAGAGAAGGGAGAGAAAAGAAGGGGAGGGGAGGAAGGGAGGGAAAGGAAAGAAGGAAGAGAGGGCAAATCAGATTCTCTCAGAGAGGGAGAGAGAGAAGAGAAAAGTGGGGAGGGAGAGGAGAAAAGGGGGAGGGAAAAAGGGAGCAAGGGAGGGAGTAAAGAGAAAGAAGGGAGGGAGGGTATAGAGAAAGGGAGGGAGGGAAAGAAGAATACACTTTGAAACAGTCACTGTACTTCGCATGCAACAACATACAGTAATTGCCCTCATTCAAGTAATGAAACTTTTTAAGTGTCCGTTTAGTATTTACTCTGTGGGTTCATGAATGCAGAGACAGCTAGCTATTAGTAGCTAACATACATTAGCGCTGAGAGTTTATGATTAGACATCACATGAATGCAGATAAAGCTATTAGTAGCTAACATACATTAGCGCTGAGAGTTTATGATTAGACATCACATGAATGCAGAGACGGCTAGCTATTAGTAGCTAACATACATTAGCGCTGAGAGTTTATGATTAGACATCACATGAATGCAGAGATGGCTAGCTATTAGTAGCTAACATACATTAGCACTGAGAGTTTATAATTAGACATCACATGAATGCAGATAAAGCTATTAGTAGCTAACATACATTAGCACTGAGAGTTTATGATTAGACATCACATGAATGCAGAGACGGCTAGCTATTAGTAGCTAACATACATTAGCGCTGAGAGTTTATGATTAGACATCACATGAATGCAGAGACGGCTAGCTATTAGTAACTAACATATATTAGCAATGAGAGTTTATGATTAGACATCACATGAATGCAGAGACGGCTAGCTATTAGTAGCTAACATACATTAGCGCTGAGAGTTTATGATTAGACTTCACATAAATGCAGAGAAAGGTAGCTATTAGTAGCTAACATACATTAGCGCTGAGAGTTTATGATTAGACATCACATGAATGCAGAAACAGCTAGTTATTAGTAGCTAACATACATTAGCACTGAGAGTTTATGATTAGACATCACATGAATGCAGAGACAGCTAGTTATTAGTAGCTAACATACATTAGTGCTGAGAGTTTATGATTAGACATCACATGAATGCAGAGACAGCTATCTATTAGTAGCTAACATACATTAGCACTGAGAGTTTATGATTAGACATCACATGAATGCAGAGACAGCTAACTATTAGTAGCTAACATACATTAGCGCTGAGAGTTTATGATTAGACGTCACATGAATGCAGAGACAGCTATTAGTAGCTAACATACATTAGCGCTGAGAGTTTATGAGTAGACGTCACAAGAATGCAGAGACAGCTAGCTATTAGTAGCTAACATACATTAGCGCTGAGAGTTTATGACTAGACGTCACAAGCTGATCTAAGCAGTGCACAGACGCATCCAGTCTGTTAGTTACTAAGACCAGCAATAAGCACTGCGCTTGTAGACTCGCCACAGCTGACAAGGTCTTCTCCTCCAGCCTCACCTTGTAAGCAGATCCCTGGGCAAAGTTCTCACCAAAAACACTTCCACTGCAAAAATGCAGGCAGCTCAAAATGAAGCAATGGTTTAAAGGAGCACTGCCTGTGAAGAGCAACCTTAATCAGTGCACGTGCCTTGTCATCTCCGTAAAAGCCTCACTTTATTGCTCACTGTACTGTGTGCTGGCTTTTAGAGAGAGGATAGGGCAGATGTGCTGCCCCTCCCAAATCTACTGCCCTAGGCACCGGCCTTGTTGGCCTAGGCCATAATACGCCCCTGAGGTAGAACATAAAATTTTAATCAGCTTTCCAATTTACTTCTATTATTACATTTGTTTCATTCTCTTTGTATCATTTGTTGAAGGAGCAGCAGTGCACTACTGCATATCTTCCAACATTTGTGGCTGAGAATGAGGGACACAGGAGGTTGATAGAAGCCCCTCACCATTTTGTGGGTGGAGCTGTGTTGGGAGAGAAGGGATCATGAGTGGTTAGTGGGTGGGATTGTGGGTGTTCCTGGGTGGTCTGTGGGTGTCTCAGTGCAGTTTCTGGGTGTTTTTGGGTGTTCTGTGGGTGGGGCTAAGGAAAATTCTGTAAAGAAGGACAAATGGCTGTCTGAGAGTGACAGAGGGACAGAGCTCAGAATCTGGGACTATCCCTCTCAAATAGGGGAACTGGTTTCTAACTGAACACATGCGTGAGCCAATGACGATCAGCATATATATGCAGCCACCAATCAGCAATTAGTAGGTTATTTGCTGCTTCTGAGTTTTCCTAGATAAACATTTGAGCAAAGGATAACAAGAGAAGGAAGCAAATCAAATAATAGAAGTAAATTGGAAAGATAAATCTTAAATTGTTATATTTTATATTGCATTTGTAATTTAACTGTGTTAGTGATAACATTTGTAGGTCTTAAGTCTGATAGAAATTTCTGGTTGAATTTATTTGTTGAAGATCAGTAATAGGTAACAGCTTGTAAGAGGTATAGGTAAAATGCCATTTCTGTAAAGAGGAAGGATACATTTGAAAATATAGTACACAGTACAAAGAATGATGGATACTTGATTTATAAATGGTATAGTACTGTGTAGAGTGATTAGAAAGGTATTTTTTTTATTTGTATTAGCTGGATCACTAATCTTGTAAAATAATAGTTTGAAGGAAAAGGTTAATATCTGTTAGGTTATAATTGGGGGTCAGAAGAGTCAGAGAGTTAAAGGGACAGTTCACCCAAAAACTTTCTCCCCTTTAAATTATTCCCAATGATCCTTTTTACCTGCTAGATTGTATTAAATTGGTTGCAAGTAGCTCCTTTACTCATATTTCAGCATTTGAAATAGCTGATTTAGCTTGTGGTTTCCCAACCTATACTGAAAGTTTTGATACTGGTGTATATGCTATTGACAAGCCTAAGTAAACACAGCCAGCAGAAGAGATTACACCCTCAGTCGGGGCATGATAGTTAAGTAATAAAATGATAATTTTCCATTGTTCTCTCTATGTATTGAGCTTTGGTGTTCCAGACAAATATAAGATAAGGAAGCAAGTGTGTGTACATGAAAGTGATAACATAATGAGATCTGATATTACCTGAAGCTCAACCCATTGTAATAGGCTGTGGTTTCAAAGCACAAAACCAGCTACTTCAGATACACAAATAAACCCGAAAATGCAGTTTCTCAAATATTTTATACTCTGCAGTTGGTATAACAAGTCATTTAAAATACATTTATGGAAAAACAATTTTACAGTGTACTGTCCCTTTAAGTAGTGACACAGGGTTCACTTCTATAAATCACAAGGGTCCTTCTTTTTTAGAAGGAAAAATGTTTATATACTTGATGGTTCAAGTGACAACTTTCATAGTTTAAAATGTCCTTAAATTTATGTGACAAAATATGTCATTAGTCCAGGAAACCTTCTCCCAAGTCAAAATCTATTTCTATTTTTTCTCTTTTTTTTTTTTCTTCTTTTCTCTTCTTTTGAGCATACTATTATAGGTTTATACGTTGAGAATCTACAATCAACATAACAAAAATCAAATAAAATTCTAATAAAATTTAAATCAAAAATCAAACAATGGTAAAATTAATTAACATTGATTAAATATAACATTTGGTTCATGAAATTAAATTTTATATGTCTGAGCGATGTTTTTAGCAGGCACGTCTGTACATATACATTTTTCAGCAGTCATTATTATTATTATTATTATTATAATTATTGTATTGCGTATTATTATCATTATTTTCTGTTGCACATAAACTTTTATTGATGATAATCTGTTTGTTTACAACATGCATTTTCTGTTATATGCATTTTTCCAGGGGTTAAATCCTAAGAGGGTGTTCTCTCAACCTTAATTAACTGATTGTTCTGTGCACCAATTAACCAATCAGCAATACCCTTAGGGTATATACATGCTTAGCAGAGTATAATGTACAGGTCACAGATGAAGGCGTGAGCCGAAACGCGTCTGACCACTTAGTCTACATGTAGTTTTTATGTCCTATTATTTTACTTTCTATGCTTGCTCACAATAAAGGTGCATTGGATTTCAAATTTCGCTTGAGACCCGCTTTCTTTGTATACATTCATCTATTCTGGTCTGGGGATCGCCAGCAGCGGTTAGCCGAGTGAAAATTGGAGTCTGTCTCTTATTGGATGTTTTTCTTACTGGACGTCCTGTTGTTTCATGCCCTAACCCAGAGGTTACTTCAAAAATAAGGAACAACGAATATAACATATTAAATAACTTTCACAAGGAAATAACTCATACCCGACATACAGAGGATCTATGGCCCATCCGGCGACAGCGGTGTGAGGGTGCTGCTTGATGTGGAACTTTTCCTCCGCTCGGAGTTGCCTGGGGGACCGGCACAGGTAACGGAAGTGGAAGCGCATAGCGCATTTGGGATTACGTCATTTCCGGTGAAGCCGACAGGGCCGCCGATGCGTGGACCGAGAGGAGCCGCTGATGTGGAGAAGTTTTTCGCTACATACTGCAGGGCTCCCGTTACTAGGGTCTAATTTGCATCCAACAGCCGCTTAATCCCAAGGACGCTCCACTTCGCTCCCCACCGGTAAGACACTGTTTTTCAACATTGGGTACTCATTTCTACAGTTATTTCTACAGTTATGTTCGGATAGTGAGGCATGATGACAAAGACTGTCCTAAACATATGTTAAACTATAAAGAATTACTTTTCCTGGTTACGGAAGTGGGGACAATCTAGAAGTGGTTTGTCAGGAAATTCTTTGTGTATCTGGATCTTCAAATCCCAATTTTTTCCCCTTGCCTTTCTCCACTCGATTTACCCACTTCTTTAAAATTTAAAAGAGACAGCACCATTCAGCACACACTACGCTGTGTAATCTGTTGACTTTCTATTTGGGGTCTGTTTTTTCATAGCAGTCCATTTGTGAGCATTTAAAGTTATCATGGAAAGTGTAAAACCTTTTTCCCTAAGAGCAATAACTGATTTGGACAGATTAAGGCCCACCTTGGATGAGCTTTTCTCCTGTAAATCTAGGAGAGTGACCATCACAGATGTCTTCTCTAAGTTAGAGGATCTCCTTATCAAGGAACATAAGATCTGGTGGGATATCAATCTCATGGAAAAATACTTAAGTTTGGACATGATTCCCAGGGGCTTGAGGATTGTCAAATTCCCCACCTTTATGATCACTGACAAGGTCTTCATAGAAAGATGGAACTCTATATTAACGGATTGCTCAATCAGGCTTATGAATATGCTTATAACATATAAGAAGGAGCAATTGGATCATATACGAGGTGAAATTACCACACTCCAGGAAGATCTAAATCAATTCTTGACACATAAAGATTACAATAAGTTTGATGATATCCTCCAGGGGACTGTCACTTCTGTTAAAGAGGACATTGATGCCCTAAAATTTAAAAAATTTGATAGGGATCTGTTGGACTATAAGAATAATTTGGTGTATCTTTGGTCTAGTTACAAGAAAAAATCTAGGAAATTTAATAAGAAAAATCAAAAATCACGTGCTAAACAGGTTTCCTTTTCAGATACAGATGCATCCTCAACAGAAGATGATACTCCAAAATCTACCCTATTCCCTGAGGCACGAGACCAACAACAAAACAGACACAATGATCCAGGTAATGGTAACATTATAATTGATAATACAAATAGACAGGAGATTACTCAAACACATGTTGCAGACATCTCAGACAGATCTGGTCAGGAGTTTATTAGTACCATTAGACCAACCTTTGATTTAGTTCTAGATGATAGAGAAGGAACTGATATTTCAACAGGATTAGATCATTCAAGCCAAGTTGTCTCTACACAATCTACTACACAGGTTTTTCCCAAGGAACAGAGAACAAAAGGCATAGGTCTAGAAAAAGAAAGAGAAGGGGCAAGCGTATCAACGCAGAAAGACAGAAAATACCCGGTAAGAGTGAACCGTCAGAAAAACAAGTACAAAGTCACACAGTAATCAATGTCTCTTCATATGAGTTAACAGATGAACAAAAACAAGTTCTCCAGCTAGGTTTAGGCTTTGTACCTGCTGAAGACTTTAATCTCTTTGATACAATTATAGATGTCAATAGATTCATACGTAAATTGACATTAAAAAAGTTTTTCGCACAGCAAACCTTGTTGCCCTCTAATACTTCTCACCATGTATCTAACTCTGTTCCCATGGAAATTTCTCCAATAGATGTATCATTCGATGAAGTACATGACTACATGTCCCTTTTGGAATTGGAATTAGAGTCCAGCAGAGTGAACTTGGGAGTTACAAGTACACATGTAGGTTTCAGACCACCTTCAGTCTTCTATCCCACTAAACATAGGGGTAATGTTTTGGAGTTTTTCCATAAGAAGATAGAAGCGGATCTGAATAACCTACATGATAGTCTGAATACCTCTTCGAGGTTTCAAAACTTGTCTTTATCACAAAAGAAAGCTCTCAAGTCCCTGCAGGCGAATTCCAACATTGTTATTAAACAAGCGGACAAGGGTGGGAATGTGGTAGTGCTTAACAGAGGTGATTATATTGAGGAGGCTTATCGCCAGCTCAATGATACTAATGTCTATATGAAATTGGGAAAAAACCCTACCTTTGAATACCAGAGACTTGTGTACGACATATTGGATGATGGGAGAGAAGCGGGATTTTTTGATAGTGACACACAAGATTATCTATATGTAAAAGATCCTATTGTCCCAATTTTTCACCACCTTCCAAAAGTGCACAAGTCTCTGGAATCTATCAAGGGCAGGCCCATTGTTTCGGGCATTGGCTCTCTTTTGGAGAGATTATCAGCCTGGATAGACAGCATCCTTCAACCCTTAGTTCAACTTATCCCAAGCTTTTTAAAAGATACTAAACATCTCTTGAATCTCTTGGATAAGGAAGTCTGGTCTCAGGATTATATATGGCTAACTGTGGATGTAGTGGGGCTGTATTCAGCCATTCCACACAGTTTAGGTTTACAATCTGTAAAATTTTTCCTAGACAGATTTAGTAATTATTCAACAGATTTCAAGAACTATGTAATGGATGTGATAGAGTTTTTACTCAATCACAATTATTTTCTGTTTGAAAATGAGTTTTTTCTCCAGAAACGTGGAACAGCTATGGGGGCGAAATTCGCCCCCTCCTATGCCAACCTGTTCATGGGTTGGTGGGAGCTGTTCCACGTTTATGGACAGGAAAACTCTTTTCGTCAATGTATCAGATTTTACAGGCGTTACATTGACGACTTGCTCTTTATCTGGGAAGGTACATCACAGGAAGTAGATGAGTTTGTTGCATCCCTCAATGTTAACAGATGCGGTCTAAGTTTCACATATACATGTGACTGTGCCAAGATTCCCTATCTTGATTTAACATTGATAGGTGATGTTTGTAGCAATACCGTCTCTACTGAACTGTACTCCAAACCCATCAAGTCCAATGCTCTGCTGCATGCAAAGAGCTTGCACCCCAAAAGCACTGGATTTGGTATGATAAAGGGTGAAATGATCAGGTTAAAACGCAATTGTTCTAACAATGATACTTTTTTGTCAGAAAGTACCATGTTAACACAGAAATTTCTTGAACGTGGGTACACAATGCCAGTGATAGATAAAGCTCTAACACAGGTACAAGCTTTGGATAGATCCTTTTTACTAAGGGACAGATTCAAATCTAGGCCAAATAGTCAAGCTAAACAAGAAGAAAAGATTATCTTCAGTACCAGGTACAGTAGGCAATATGATCAGATAATCAAGATTATTAAACAGAATTTGCCTATGCTTATGGGAGACGCTTCTTTAAACCCTATTATTAAAAGGGGTTTTCGCTTCGTCTCAAGACGCAATCAAACTTTGGGAAATTGTTTGTCACCCAGTATGATCCGTACTCAGACCAAGCAAGGCAATTGGCTGGCGACCCATGGTCACTTCAAATGTGGGAAAACCAACTGTAAAGCCTGTGGTCATGCTGAGGTCTCTAAACAATTCCAATCTTGCGTCACCCAAAGAATTTACAATTTGGAACATTTTTCAAATTGTAGGAACAAATATGTTGTTTATTTAGTCAGATGTCACACATGTAATCTTCAATATGTGGGTATGACTACAAGGGAAGCCCGTGAAAGGATCAGAGAACATCTTAATGATATCTCTAATATCTCTCCATGTTCAGCACTGGCAGAGCACTTTATAATCAAACATGACTGTAAAGTGAATACATTCAAGTGGCTTGTAATAGAACAAATTCGTCGCCCCCTAAGGGGGGGAAATTTGGATGAGATCCTCTCCAAGAGAGAAGCGTTTTGGATTTTTGTTCTGAGAACAAGAGTACCATTTGGCTTCAATATTGATTCAGACATTATAAATGTCTGGAAATAGGAATTTAAATCTACCCTGGTAATACAGATTTATCACAATACAATGTTAGAGCCAGGCTTATGGAACCACTTAATAGAGTGGATATCCTGGTAGGAAGAACTAAGAGGCATCCACGTTATCTGGACCCTGAGCACTCAGTTTATCCAGACGCTATGGACACCATAGGAGATAATTGAGTGTCTATAAGTGACTTACTTTATTATTATTATCACACTTTCTCTTCGGGGAGGGCTAGTGATTAGAGTGGGGTTCGTTACAATAGGGGTCACTAGGGGTACATACGTATCAAAACCTCTATATAAGCTCAATACTATAATGCATATAATATATGTTCGTGACCAATTACTGCTGAAAAACACTTGCTATGAGAATCTATGGTTTTTTGCAGCTCTCTCAAAGTGGTATAATACCTAGGATCTAGTGATCAAGTTTCTTGATGAAAAAGAGGTTTGATTTGGCAAAGGGATGATGGTTCAAGTGACAACTTTCATAGTTTAAAATGTCCTTAAATTTATGTGACAAAATATGTCATTAGTCCAGGAAACCTTCTCCCAAGTCAAAATCTATTTCTATTTTTTCTCTTTTTTTTTTTTCTTCTTTTCTCTTCTTTTGAGCATACTATTATAGGTTTATACGTTGAGAATCTACAATCAACATAACAAAAATCAAATAAAATTCTAATAAAATTTAAATCAAAAATCAAACAATGGTAAAATTAATTAACATTGATTAAATATAACATTTGGTTCATGAAATTAAATTTTATATGTCTGAGCGATGTTTTTAGCAGGCACGTCTGTACATATACATTTTTCAGCAGTCATTATTATTATTATTATTATTATAATTATTGTATTGCGTATTATTATCATTATTTTCTGTTGCACATAAACTTTTATTGATGATAATCTGTTTGTTTACAACATGCATTTTCTGTTATATGCATTTTTCCAGGGGTTAAATCCTAAGAGGGTGTTCTCTCAACCTTAATTAACTGATTGTTCTGTGCACCAATTAACCAATCAGCAATACCCTTAGGGTATATACATGCTTAGCAGAGTATAATGTACAGGTCACAGATGAAGGCGTGAGCCGAAACGCGTCTGACCACTTAGTCTACATGTAGTTTTTATGTCCTATTATTTTACTTTCTATGCTTGCTCACAATAAAGGTGCATTGGATTTCAAATTTCGCTTGAGACCCGCTTTCTTTGTATACATTATACTTAAGGTATAGACACAAGATTTTTGTGGGCACATGCACATAATATCACAAGTAAAGGGAGGAAAGGAAATAAATAAGAAGGAAGTCATAGAGCATGTATTTGCACACATTTAAATTTATTGGAATTTTTTTGTTTATTAATCATTTGTTGTTTTTTAGCACTCCACACAGTTTTGTTTAGCACTCTCTAGGTCACTAGATTGTTACTTCAGAGCCCCCAACAGTACATGGATAGGTACATATTTAACACGAAGGACAAATCACCAGGGATGTCTCCCAAAAGCAAAGAAAGAAAGACTAAAGGCAATACTGAATCATTTATTGATAATAGTATAGGCACAGGAGGCACAACTATAATGACAGAACCACAAAATCTATTAAAACAAATTACGGATATGATTACCCCGCAATTTAACCAACTACATAAAGAATTTGCATCTCTTTTGGTGGAAGTTAGACAATATGCAGCAAGAATTTCAGAAGTAGAAAACAGAGTGTCAGTCTTAGAAGATCAGGGGTTCAGAGAGCAGGAAAAAAACTTACGCCTAGATTTAGAGTTCTGCGTTATCCGTCAAAACCAGCGTTAAGGGGTCCTAACGCTGCTTTTTACCGCCCGCTGGTATTTAGAGTCAGTCAGGAAAGGGTCTAACGCTCACTTTCCAGCTGCAACTTTTCCATACCGCAGATCCCCTTACGCCAATTGCGTATCCTGTCTTTTCAATGGGATCTTCCTAATGCCGATATTTAGAGTCTTGGCTGAAGTGAGCGGTAAACCCTCTACCGACAAGACTCCAGCCGCAGAAAAAAGTCAGGAGTTAAGAGCTTTATGGGCTAACGCCGGTTTATAAAGCTCTTAACTACTGTGCTCTAAAGTACACTAACACCCATAAACTACCTATGTACCCCTAAACCGAGGTCCCCTCACATCGCCGCCACTCTAATAAAAATTTTTAACCCCAAATCTGCCGACCGGACACCGCCACCACCTACATTATCCCTATAAACCCCTAATCTGCTGCCCCTAACACCACCGACACCTACATAATATTTATTAACCCCTAATCTGCCCCCCCCCCCCCCAACGTCGCCGCTACCTACCTACACTTATTATCCCCTAATCTGCCGACCAGACCTCGCCGCTACTCTAATAAATGTATTAACCCCTAAACCGCCTCACTCACGCCTTGCAAACCTTATAATAAATTTTATTAACCCCTAATCTGCCCTCCCTAACATCGCCGACACCTAACTTCAAGTATTAACCCCTAATCTGCCGACATGACCTCGCCGCTACTCTAATAAATGTATTAACCCCTAAAGCTAAACCTAACCCTAACACCCCCCTAAATGAAATATAATTTTAATCTAACGAAATAAATTATTTCTTATTAAATAAATTAATCCTATTTAAAGCTAAATACTTACCTGTAAAATAAACCCTAATATAGCTACAATATAACGAATAATTATATTGTATCTATTTTAGGATTTATATTTATTTTACAGGCAACTTTGTATTTATTTTAACTAGGTACAATAGCTATTAAATAGTTATTAACTATTTAATAGCTACCTAGTTAAAATAATTACAATTTTATCTGTAAAATAAATCCTAACCTAAGTTACAATTAAACCTAACACTACACTATCAATAAATAAATTAACTACAATTACCTACAATTAAATCAACTAAACTAAATTACAAAAAAAAAAAAGATTACAAGAATTTTAAACTAATTACACCTACTCTAAGCCCCCTAAAAAATAACAAAGCCCCCCAAAATAAAAAAAATGCCCTACCCTATTCGAAAATAAAAAGTTAACAGCTCTATTACCTTACCAGCCCTTAAAAGGGCTTTTTGCGGGGCATGCCCAAAGAAATCAGCTCTTTTGCCTGTAAAAAAAAATACAATACCCCCCCAACATTACAACCCACCACCCACATACCCCTACTCTAACCCACCCAAACCCCCCTTAAAAAACCTAACACTAAGCCCCTGAAGATCTCCCTACCTTGTATTCACCCAGCCGGGTATCACCGATCCGTCCAGAAAAGGGTCCGAAGTCTTCATCCTATCTGGCCAGAAGAGGTCCTCCAGAGGGTCGGAAGTCTTCATCCAGGCTGCATCTTTTATCTTCTTCCATCCGGAGCGGAGCGGGTCCATCTTGAAGCAGCCAACGCGGAGCCATCCTTCCTCACCGACGGACTAACGACGAATGAAGGTTCCTTTAAATTACGTCATCCAAGATGGCGTCCCTCGAATTCCGATTGGCTGATAGGATTCTATCAGCCAATCGGAAATTAAGGTAGGAAAAATCTGATTGGCTGATTGAATCAGCCAATCAGATTCAATTTCAATCGGATTGGCTGATCCAATCAGATTGAGCTCGCATTCTATTGGCTGATCGGAACAGCCAATAGAATGCAAGCTCAATCTGATTGGACGGGTCAAATGTGTACGGGTCAAATTATACAGACGATAATTTCTGGACAAAATTGGCATTAAAACTAACAGACTATTCTGGTACACAATTGTTAGTGGCCGGTGACTTTAATATGGCCAGTTGCCCTAAGTTAGACAGGCTGACTAAGAAAAGAAGCAGACAATTTAATAAAGAAACTAAAGTGATGTCCAACTTTTGTAAGATACCAAATTTAACAGATATCTGGCGACTCAGTATCCCGGATCTCGGAGCATATACATGCAAGTCAAAATCACATCAAACATTTTCAAGAATCAACATGTTTTTAGTTAATGATAGGTTATTATATAAAGATTTGGCTGCTGATATCAATGATTTCTACATATCAGACCATGCAAGCATCTCCCTCTCAATTCTTGTTAAGGATCAAAGCGATAGAGCCAGCAACAATTTTTATTTTCCAAAATACTTAGTAAATAATATTGAGTTTCAAAATTGGATGCGGGCTAAATGGAAAGATTTTGATATGTTTAATAGGAATTATATGGGTAAAATTGAAGTATTTTGGGAGTCAAGTAAAGCGTTTTTTAGGGGAGAAATAAAGGCTTGGTTGATTACGCGTAGTAAAAAAATGAAAGCCAGGGAGCTACAATTATCCCTTGCATTAAGGAACAGTTACAGGAAGTATGTGGTCCAAATAAAAAGCTCTGGGACAAATATCAGGATAGGAAAACAGAAAGGAATATATTTTTAAATAAAAAATACAATCTCAAGATACAATCTGCAGAAGGCATCCTTTCTTAACTTTAATGGGAAAGCTATGAAGTGGCTGGCATTGCTCGGCAACACAAAAAAAAAGAGGACAAGTATAAATGCTATGTGGAGGGTAAGAGGACAACTAAGGAGGGTAAGAGGACAACTAAGGTTTTGGAAATTAAAGAAGTTTTCTATAACTGATGGAAAATAAGGGGGCTAAGGTATATTAGACAATTAGCAGATCATAATTTTTGAGGACAATTAAAACTTTTAAAGATTTAAAACAAGAGTTCGATCTGGCAGATAAAGAGTTCTTTGCTTATTTACAGATTAGGCAATGCTATTTTGGGCTTCTAGAAAAGTACGGGAATAACTGGGTGCGTGGAGTAGTGGATCAAGGGATTAAACTTTATAGTGCTGGATGGACATCAATTGCTATTTGGTATGATATGGTAATGGGAAAAAAAGGGAAGAAAACCTTGAGTGTATATATATATATATATATATAAAAATATATATATATATATATATATATATATATATATATATATATATATATATATATATATATATATATATATATATAAGAACAAAGTCTCAGAGAAAGCGCCAATATCCTCCTCTCACCTCTTTCCTCTGCGTCCGCTATAACCTTCGACCTCTTCAGCCATGGCACATTGGAGAGTGAGTGTAAACGGTCAGTGCAAATGCAGCACTTACAGGTATTTGCTGAATACCAATATAGTATAGAGAAAAAATATTGATAAGAGCGCAAAATACACCTTGAGACCTTCATTGTTAAAAATAACAAATTTATTGAGAAATCCAAGTTAAAAGCAGAGAAACCGTAGCACGGTAGATAAAAAAAATACACAAAATCACACCAATGTGAACAGGAACATAGCATACATGTTTCGTGTCTGTGCACTTGATCACTGCAGTGATCAAGTGCGCAGGCACAAAACATGTATGCTATGTTCCTGTTCACACTGGTGTGATTTTGTGTATTTTTTTATCTACCGTGCTACGGTTTCTCTGCTTTTAACTTGGATTTCTCAATAAATTTGTTATTTTTAACAATGACGGTCTGAAGGTGTATTTTGCGCTCTTATCAATATTTTTTCTATCTATATCTATAAAATGGAGACAGGAATTCATTGATATAACGGAAGAAGGAATTAAACAATCCTTTAAGCTAATACAAATGTACTAAGTCTCAGGCTATGAAAGAGTCTCATATGCATGTTTTAAATCAAGCATATATATCCCCGGATAAGATAGCCAGATGGTACCCTGAGGAAGTGATATCTTGCCCCAGGTGCTCGTTGGGTAGTGCAGATTTTATACACTGCGTATGGCTATGTCCCAAGGTTAAGAAATTTGGGGCAAAAATTAATTTTTGGCTTAATAGATTTTTAGATAAGCCAATATGCTTGACGCCCTCAAATATATATTTTTTTATATGATAATTCTCAAACAGGAGAGAATATTAGTTTAATTAATATGGTTATACTGATTGGGAGAAATATTATTTTTAGTTCATGGAAATCGAAAGACAGCCCAAGTTTAAATAGTTTTATTAAGAAGACCCTTATGCAGATTAGTATACAACAACATGAACCAAACCAAGGTTCGGAACTTTTTGTAAAAAGTTTTTTCAAGAAATGGATAATGATTATATTATCCCTTACAAAAGATAGTCAAAAACAAATAATAGCTCATTTTAAAAAATCTGATTATTTTTGCATGTCAGTAGATTTTCCCGAGATTTTCCCGAATTCTAGTTAGATTGAATTTAAGTAGGTTTGCAATGGGGAAGTCTGGAGACGGGTTCATATGTTTTTTCCCCTTCTGGGTTGTTGTGCCCCCCACTTTTTTTTTTCTTCTTCTTTCTTTTTCTCTATCTTTTCTTAGATATTACTAATATCAATATGACAGGTTAGTTAAATAAGAGGTCAGTTCTCCTTATTACTTTCTTTATACTATATTTATTTTAGTAACTGGGCAGATGAAGGCTTTCATTTTATTTCACAGCATTATATACTAGAGAATATAAAGGAAAAAATGAGGTATATACTATGGCCTCTAGTTATCAAGCCGTCAACCGCAAATACGCTGGAATTCCGCAGCATATTTGTGGCGAGGCTGATTCGCCTTAGTTATCAAGCCCTACTGCCCGGCAAAAGTAGAATGTCCTCTTCTGCCCCATCGGATGAAGACTTTGGCCCGGCTGGGTGAAGACGACTCAAGGTAGGGAGATCTTCAGGGGGGTAGTGTTAGGTTTATTTAAGGGGGGTTTTAATGTTGGGGGGGGGTTGTATTTTTTTTTTTACAGGCAAAAGAGCAGACTACTTTGGGGCAATGCCCCGCAAAAAGCCCTTTTAAGGACTGGTAAAAGAGTTGATTACTTTTTAATGTAGAATAGGGTAGGGACTTTTATTATTATTTTTTTTATTTTATTGGGGGCTTAGATTAGGTGTAATTAGTTTAAAATACTTGTAATATTTTTTTATTTTCTGTAGTTTAGTTTAGTTTATTTAATTGTATTTAATTGTAGGTATTGGTAGCTAATTTATTTAATTAATTTAATGATAGTGTAGTGTTAGGTTTAATTGTAACTTAGGTTAGGATTTATTTTACAGGTAATTTTGTATTTCTTTTATCTAGGTAGTTATTAAATAGTTAATAACTATTTAATAACTATTGTACCTAGTTAAAATAAATACAAAGTTGCCTGTAAAATAAATATAAATCCTAAGATAGCTACAATGTAATTATTAATGACATTGTAGCTATCTTAGGGTTTATTTTACAGGTAAGTATTTAGTTTTAAATTTGAATAATTTATTTAATAATAGTGTAGTGTTAGGTGTAATTGTAACTTAGGTTAGTTTTTATTTTACAGGTAATCTTGTATTTATTTTAGCTAGGTAGCTGTTAAATAAAATAGTTTTTTAATTATTTAATAGCTATTGTACCTAGTTAAAATATATACAAACTTGCCTGTAAAATAAAAATAAATCCTAAAATAGTTATAATGTAATTATTAGTTATATTGTAGCTATATTAGGGTTTATTTTATAGGTAAGTATTTAGTTTTAAATAGGATTCATTTAGTTAACAAGAGTAATATTATTTAATTTATTTATTTAATATTAAAGTTAGGGGGGTGTTAGGGTTAGTGTTAGACTTAGGTTTAAGGCTTAATAATTTTATTATAGTGGCAGCGGTGTAGGGGGGCAGGATAGGGGTTAATAAATTTATTATAGGTGGCGGCGGTATAGGGGGGCAGGATAGGGGTTAATAGGTATTATTTAGGTGGAGGCGGGGTCCGGGAGCGGCGGTTTAGGGGTTAACATATTTATTGTAGTTACGGCGGGGTCCGGGAGCGGCGGTTTAGGGGTTAACATATTTGTTATAGTTGCAGCGGGGTCTAGGAGCGGCGGTTTAGGGGTTAACATATTTATTATAGTAGCGGCGGGGTCTGGGGGCGGCGGTTTAGGGGTTAATATATTTATTATAGTTGCGGCAGGGTCTAGGAGCAGCGGTTTAGGGGGTAATAACTTAATTACCCCCTAAACTTAACTAAATAATATTTAAATTGCAGGGGGCTCCGGGGGCACCGGTATAGGGGGTAGAGCAGTACAGTATAGTGTGAGTGCTTAGTGACAGGGGTATCATTAAAGCTGTAAAAAAGCCGAAGAGCAGCGAGATTGATGATTGATAACTATCACAGTCCGCTGCTCATTGCCCTGTAATTGGTGTGCGCTTTTTGACAGATTTATTGATAACTTTGGCGAGCGTATTCAGGTCCGCGGCTGCGATGTGAGGCGAGCTTAGACGAGCGTATTGGGGCCGGCGAAGGCAGGTAAGTACGGAGCTTCATAACTACAGGGAGTGCATAATTATTAGGCAAGTTGTATTTTTGAGGATTAATTTTATTATTGAACAACAACCATGTTCTCAATGAACCCAAAAAACTCATTAATATCAAAGCTGAATAGTTTTGGAAGTAGTTTTTAGTTTGTTTTTAGTTATAGCTATTTTAGGGGGATATCTGTGTGTGCAGGTGACTATTACTGTGCATAATTATTAGGCAACTTAACAAAAAACAAATATATACCCATTTCAATTATTTATTTTTACCAGTGAAACCAATATAACATCTCAACATTCACAAATATACATTTCTGACATTCAAAAACAAAACAAAAACAAATCAGTGACCAATATAGCCACCTTTCTTTGCAAGGACACTCAAAAGCCTGCCATCCATGGATTCTGTCAGTGTTTTGATCTGTTCACCATCAACATTGCGTGCAGCAGCAACCACAGCCTCCCAGACACTGTTCAGAGAGGTGTACTGTTTTTCCTCCTTGTAAATCTCACATTTGATGATGGACCACAGGTTCTCAATGGGGTTCAGATCAGGTGAACAAGGAGGCCATGTCATTAGTTTTTCTTCTTTTATACCCTCTCTTGCCAGCCAC
Organism: Bombina bombina; assembly: GCF_027579735.1. Classification (NCBI taxonomy): domain Eukaryota; kingdom Metazoa; phylum Chordata; class Amphibia; order Anura; family Bombinatoridae; genus Bombina; species Bombina bombina. The sequence continues at coordinate 39,952,353 of NC_069509.1, forward strand.
GCTGTGGAGTACTTGGACGCGTGTGATGGAGCATTGTCCTGCATGAAAATCATGTTTTTCTTGAAGGATGCAGACTTCTTCCTGTACCACTGCTTGAAGAAGGTGTCTTCCAGAAACTGGCAGTAGGACTGGGAGTTGAGCTTGACTCCATCCTCAACCCGAAAAGGCCCCACAAGCTCATCTTTGATGATACCAGCCCAAACCAGTACTCCACCTCCACCTTTCTGGCGTCTGAGTCGGACTGGAGCTCTCTGCCCTTTACCAATCCAGCCACGGGTCCATCCATCTGGCCCATCAAGACTCACTCTCATTTCATCAGTCCATAAAACCTTAGAAAAATCAGTCTTGAGATATTTCTTGGCCCAGTCTTGACGTTTCAGCTTGTGTGTCTTGTTCAGTGGTGGTCGTCTTTCAGCCTTTCTTACCTTGGCCATGTCTCTGAGTATTGCACACCTTGTGCTTTTGGACACTCCAGTGATGTTGCAGCTCTGAAATATGGCCAAACTGGTGGCAAGTGGCATCTTGGCAGCTGCACGCTTGACTTTTCTCAGTTCATGGGCAGTTATTTTGCGCCTTGGTTTTTCCACACGCTTCTTGCGACCCTGTTGACTATTTTGAATGAAACGCTTGATTCTTTGATGATCACGCTTCAGAAGCTTTGCAATTTTAAGAGTGCTGTATCCCTCTGCAAGATATCTCACTATTTTTTACTTTTCTGAGCCTGTCAAGTCCTTCTTTTGACCCATTTTGCCAAAGGAAAGGAAGTTGCCTAATAATTATGCACACCTGATATAGGGTGTTGATGTCATTAGACCACACCCCTTCTCATTACAGAGATGCACATCACCTAATATGCTTAATTGGTAGTAGGCTTTCGAGCCTATACAGCTTGGAGTAAGACAACATGCATAAAGAGGATGATGTGGTCAAAATACTCATTTGCCTAATAATTCTGCACTCCCTGTAGAAGCCTATAGCTGTTTATGTAGTCTGTGTTTGTGTTAAATTAATAATGCCTGTTATGTCGATAGTATTTATGAGTTTAGTTTATCTGCAGGAATTGTTATATTTAATGTAACTTGTTTTTTGCAGAATATTTGCAATTGAATATGTATCTTTAACCGATATTGTATATCTCAAATACCTCAATAAAATATAAGTTTAAAAAAAAAAAAAAAGTAAATTGGAAAGTTGTTTAAAATTGTATATTCTATCCAATGTATATCCATGTAATTATGACATTACAGTCCCTTTAATGTACATTTTTCTGGTCATGTTTCTGTGTAATTCCCACACCACACAGGATACACTGACAGATATTAATAGAGCTTTTGTGTGGTTAAGAAATCAGGAAGAGGTTATGCAGTTCTGTTTTTATTTAGACAGAAATGTAACAATTTCACTCATTAATGACAATCATTAATGACAATGTCACTATGGCCACAATTGGGCCACACAATGTCCTCTGTGCAGCAATGTATTATGGGTAAGTTTCTCTTTACCGCTTTGCTTCATTGCAGCCTGCTCTGGCATTCAAGCAGTTCATTTTCCTCTAGCATCCAAGGGGTTAAACCTTATACCAGTCCCTAATCCAATCCTCAATCCATAAAGGGACAATAAACACCTTATAATTTGAAGACATTTTTTGTTGTGTTGCTATAGAATAACATAACAGCCAAATCTAAGCATTTTTAAAAAAATAAAATAATAATATTTAGTTTACTCTAATTGTTTTATTTTCATAACCAAACTCCATTTGGAGGAGCCTATCTGGGCTTGAGGCTGCAGACAACAAGGCTACTCATTATGTTAGTATAAAGTGATGTGTTTTGCAGTCATTGTCTGCTAAAGCCAGTTGAGGAAAGATATGTAGGAGGGTTGGCCTTGAAAAGTCAGCATTACATGAAAATGGGGCAAAATAAATAATGAAAGTATATTGCACAGCTGTTTTACTACAAATAACTAAATATTTTATATAAAAAATCTCAAGGTGCTTTTCTGTCCATTTAACCTTAAAGGGACAGTATACACTCATTTTCATATAACTCCATGTAATAGACACTACTATAAATAATAAGATGCACAGATACTGATATAAAAATCCAGTATAAAACTGTTTAAAAGCGTACTTAGAAGCTGTCAGTTTTGTTCTGTTGAAAAGGTAGCTGGAAAGCCCACTGCAAGTGGGAAATAAGACACTCCCCCCTCCTTTTGCATATGAAAAGACCCTTTACAAAGACAGGAGCAAGCTGGAGAAGGTAGCTGACAGTATTCTCATAAAACTTTGGGGCTTGGTTAGGAGTCTGAAAATCAGAGCAATGTTATTTAAAAATAAGCAAAACTATACATTTATTTAAAAAAACAACTTTATGGGCTATATAAATAGATCATCTACAAAACATTTATGCAAAGAAAAAATGAGTGTATAATGTGCATACTTAAAGGGATAGGAAAGTCAAAATTAAACTTACATGATTTAGATAGAGCATCCACTTTTATTTTCAAATGTGCTTCATTCTCTTAGTATCCCTTGTTGAAAAAGAATACGCACAAATCATACACTTGTGGGAGCTGCTACTTATTTGTGCCAGCAGACATTTGTCTCTTGTGATTGACTAACTAGATGTGTTCAGCTTCCTGCCAGTAGTGTCAGGTTGTTGTTCCTTCAGAAATGAATAACAAGACAATGAAGTTTATATTATAAATTCCATACTAGAAGTTAACTGGAAAGTTGTATAAAATTGTATGCTCTATCCAAATCATAAAATAAAACTTGTGTGTTTCCTGTCCCTTTAAATACACATTTGAAGCAGCTATATCTTTTATTAGGAGTATTTTAGCTACTACATGCATATTATACAAATACACCTATTCAAAACTGAAATGCATCCATGTGGTTTCCAAATGTGGCTGTAATGTTCCTTTAATATCTGGATTGGCACAGATCTTGATGTATTGCACTTTCACATGAAGAAATCGGACTGCAAAAAGAGCAGAATGCCGCTAGCGGCTTCCTTTTTCCAAATTTTGCAGCCAACAAAACCTTTTCGAAAAGCAGCACAAACTCCTGATTGTACAATTCATTAGCCTTCCTGATTAATAACACCCATATTCCACAGAATTGGAGGTGCTTTTCTGTGGGGATATAAACTAGTGATGCCTTCCTGTACAAATATGGTGGCCACCATATTTGTAAATGCAATTCAATACTATTTCCTTTCTTTGTGAGTCCTGTTTTGCAAGATTGGCCATCTAGAGGTGTGGGTCCGGTCTCAAATTTCTTCTTTCTGATTTCTGAGATCCCTTTAGTTAGGCCCTTGGTTCTCTCTACCTGTTAACTATTACTAGGCCTACATTATGGCTTTAGATTTATTAAGCACAGGAACTCAGGGGCGTATTATGGCCTAGGCCAACAAGGCCTGTGCCTAGGGCGACAGATGTGTGGGGTGACACTTTTTGATATCATTTTTTTTTATATATATACACACATACATCACCCCAAATGCCTCCCTTCTCTCCTCCACTTCCTTTTTTCTTTCCCTCCCTTCTCTCCTTACTCTCTTTAACTTCTCTCAAGCCTCTCCTTTCCTTCTATCCCTCAGCTGCCATCTCTCCTTCTGTCTCTAACTCCACTTCTCATTTCTCTTTCCTCTTCTCCACTCATTTACTTTGTAAAAGCAGCGGGAAAAAAAGTTAATGTTACACCTGCCCAAAACATTTTATAGCCAAAAAAAGGCCTAAAACCTGGAGGGGGAGTAGGGGGAAGAAGCAGCAGAATTTTAAGTGCCAAGGGCAGCACAAAACCTAAATACGCCACTGCAGGAACTACAATTAAAAAAATAAAAAAGACTATAATATATTTGAAATGACAGTTTATGACCTTTCCCCATTGTTTAGGTTTTTCACAGATCCAAATTTTACAGGCCCCTGCAGTCTCTGCTGTACGTGGAAGTTCTGTGAAACTTAATTGCACCTTCTCCAAGGAACTTCATCAACAGAAGCCGATACTCACCTGGATGAAACAGCTGCCCAGTGGGGTACAGGTTCAGGTTTACCCCTCTGACTCACCATCGGCCTCAATACAAGTGATGCAGGAACCGTTCCAAGCAAAGCAGGATGCAGGACTAGTGCTGAATGATCTCTGGGGGCGAGACACCGGTTTATATTACTGTTGTATCACTGTTGCGCTAGAAAGCACAATGAAGTGCAAATTCAGAGGAGGGGGAACACGACTTACTGTCAAAGGTAACACACATATATTTATTGGTTTCAAATATTGTGCAATCAGTGTGTTGATGAGGGTCGCAACTGGTCACCAGCCTTGGAAACCTTTAGCGCTATTGAACACTAACACCACTCAAGTGCGCTCCTATTCTTGCGCTCATATTAAAAGTTGAAAGTAAAATGGTAACACTTGAGAGAAAGCTTTGGGAGCGCTAACATCTGGAGGTTGGATAATAAAGCCATGCTAAATGTGTCACCTAATAGACTTCCATGGGGCATGCTAGTAATGCTACCAAAATTATATCCTGGCTTTCCCTCAAGCACTAAGCCAAATAAGCACCATAAAATAGGTGAAATAGTTTTTTTTTATTTACTCAAAAATTAAGTACAAAATTGTGTTTTAATCTAAATATATATATATATATTGCTCCAGTATTCTTCATGAATTATTTTTAAATGACTTGTTCTCATCTTTAAGATCTTTTTCTCCTCATATTGCATTCTCAATTAGCTCATCTACAGATGTTCACTCCATCTATTCTCACTCATGCATACAACACTTGTCTTGTGCTCTAATAAGGTAACTTCTTTACATTTAGGCTTGGAGTCTTAGTTTACATCAAGGGTGTTCAATATTAAAGGGACTGTCAAGTCCAAAAAAAACCTTTCATGTTTCAAATAGGGCATGTCATTTTAACTCTTTGAGTGCTAAGCACTTTCCCACCTGGGTGCTAAGCACATTTGAGGGGTTTTTAATTTTACATTTTTTTTAAATTTCTAAGTAGCATGCCCCTTTCCCTATATTGTCAATTGTCATTTTTAAATAAAGTTGCGCGGTGACATCATCACTTCATTACGCGTAACGTCACCACGCAAAACGGAAAGCCCGGGCGATGCCTGTCACTCTACAGGCACGATCGCCGGGGTAGGAGCGGGTGGGAGCCCCCAGATCTCCCTCAAGGTGGGAGAGTGCTAGTGACGGCTCTGAGCCGTCGTTAGCACCTGAGTGAGAAACTCTGCGACGGCTCAGAGCCGTCGTTAGCACTCAAGGGGTTAAACAACTTTCCAATTTACTTTTATCACCAATTCTGCTTTGTTCTCTTGGTATTCTTAGTTGAAAGCTAAACCTAGGAGGATCATATGCTAATTTCCTAGACCTTGAAGGCCCTCTCTAATCTAAATGCATTTTGATAGTTTTTCGCCACTAGAGGGCATTATTTCACATGTTTTATATAGATAACATTGAGCTCATGCACATGAATTTACCATGGAGACAGCTCTGATTTGCTAAAATGCAAGTCTGTCAAAAGAACTGAAATGAGGGGGCAGTCTGCTGAGGCTTAGATGCAAGGTAATTACAGAGGTAAAACGTGTATAATTATAACTGTGTTGGTTATGCAAAACTGGGGAATTGGTAATTAAGGGATTATCTATCTTTTAAAACAACAAAAATTCTGGTGTTGACTGTCCCTTTTAAGTAAGGCTCCAAACCTGAATGTAAAGATGTTACCTTATTAGATCTTCTGGAAGCTTACTGCAGATTATAGCAAACCGTTACTTGTTCCTAGTCTCAGAATTACCTGGATCCTACTAGAGAGTGTAGACATGGGGGCTGGTAGTTTGGGAAAGGCAAACAAACGTAGAGTCAAAGGATAGTCTTGGGACAGAGTCAGGAATAGTAGTAAGGTCAGAGCCAGGGTAGCTGTATCATATAACTTCAATGTTGAATGAACAAGACAGAAGAGCAGGAAACAAATCAAGCGCCAATAAGTCTGAATAAACAAACACCAGGAATGATTGAAAACTCTGCAGCAGGAAAGCTCTAGGACAGGAACTCCCTGGAGCAAGTTCAAGTTGTCTTTTGTTAACCAGCTTGTGTATAGAGGATAGGACATTATTGACACCTATGTAAGACACCACCACCACAATTACTTAATTTTGGTGAATGAGTAAAGTTTGACATTAGCGTGTTAGAATATGGCCACATGGCATGGCAACTGCCCTGAACAAGCCCTTGGTGGACCTGTGAGCAAGACACTAAAAAATATTTGGTAAATCCTGATGCAGATCATTAGTGCAATCAGCGTCTCTCATACTTCTCCTGTAAACAATATATTTTGGCCACTCTTCCTTATTACAAGTGTCTGTTTTCTGTAGATTATTTGCCTTTTCTGTTCAGCATTTAGCTGTCACTTATGCATAGCATAGGGGCCAACACAGACAGAAACACTAAAAATACCTATTTTGCTTATATGATGATAGAGACAGATATTTTTTTTTGGTAATCATAGCGTCTTTAAAACAGGGAGGTGATTATTTTGTTCATCACTTAAGCACAAATAAATCTTTATGGAATAAATATTTGCAGAGTGAGAGTAAGTATGTAAACACATTTTACCTGTGTTTAAGATGAACCATGTGTCTAAGTTGAGGTTATTATGGAATGGAAAACTGTATAGAATAGACCAAGTGTCAGGATAGTTTTGGAGATAGAGCATCTAAATTTTATGGTGAGGATCAAAGGTTCAATTTTTATTAAAGGCAGTAAATAGTTTGTTTTTTTATTTAACAGTCATGTATCAACATTTATTTCAAAATATCCTAAAACTATAAAGAGATTCAGAGGTTATGAAGTGTAAGCATTCAGGTTGGTGGCTCATATAGAGAAGGTTCTTGGTTTAAATTCCTTTAGCCCTTTAGCAGCTAAGGAGTTGAGGATTTAAACAAATAAATAAAAATTAAAAGGCAACAAATAAACTAAATTCCTATTTTCAAAACTCACTAAATTTTAATGTAAATTAAACTAATAGGAATATCAACTATTAAGGACAGCATTGCTAAATAAATGTTTTAAAATAATTTAACAGTGTAACTTTGTTACAGCATATTACAAGGTTTAGCAAATCAAGAGCAGCTCAAGGATACACCTACAATGTAATTTATAATAAAAACAAAGTTCTTAGTTTATAACGAATTGCATGCCAAGTTAAAGCTATTGGTCTGTCTGATTATTTATCTTCTAAATTGTGTTTCTTTTAGCCACCTCGTATGATTCACTGATTGCCTGTTGCCCTCTGGCTGTCTTTATCGCCGCCCTGCTGGCTCTGCATATCATGGTATATCACCAGTGGATACAGTACCGTAATGTCAAAAGAGGTGGAAGTTTCCACAGAAAGAACATGGCTTTTAGACTGAGATTACCCAAATTATCCTGGGATTTTATGGAGCTTTTATCTGCTCTCTGACTTTCTGCATTATTTATATAAATATATTGTGCATTTTATCTCCGTAATGCTGTGGTTTTAGCAAGCTGGACGACTCAGGCTGAAGAATCCTGTAAGCACAAAACTGAAGGGTGCGAATGTTACACATTTATAACAACTTGTTATTGTTCTGAACTTTATGTGCGTAATAAATCTCATGAAAGGATAAGTTGGGCTGGCCTATGGCAGCATTATTATATGGGCCTACGGCACTGTCAGTATCTGGGCCTATAGCATAATTATTACCTGGTCCTACAGCATTATTCAGATCTGATCCTATAACACCTTCAGATTTATGTACAATAAGAAGAGATGGCTGCGTCTTGGAGAGTTTGGGCTGAAAATGGTCCCTGGATTTGATCTATATCTACTTGTGCAGCTTGTGAGGAACATTTAACCACTCACTGGACCCCAATATGGCACAATGATTAAAATCAAATTAATATCCAGATACTCGCAACCAATCAGCAGCAACCTAAACATCCCACACAAGACTTCATGCTCCCGCATGTCAACCAAAATAAAACATGAAAGTTACACAGAAACAAATGTGGGAACGGATAGGAGAACAGGCTTATAATTACTTTTTTATAGCTGATAAATATGTCATATGTATTTACTTTGTAACTATTTTTTCTGCACAATAAAGGGACGTAAAACCCCCAATTATTCATTTTATGATACAGATAAAGCATAGATATTTAAACTACTTTCCAATTTACCAATATTATTTTGCTTGATTCTCTTAGTATCCTTTATTGAAGGTGCAGCAATGCACTACTTGGAGCTAGCTGAACACATGGGTAAGCCAATGACATGAGGCATATATGTGCAGCCACCAATCAGAAGCCCGCCCCTGAGCCTACATAGGTATACTTTTCAACAAGCAAATTAAATAAAATTAAATTGAAAAGTTGTTTCAAATTCTATGTTGTATCTGAATCATGAAGGAAAAGTTTTGGGTCTCATGTCTATTTAACTCTCAGCTTAGCAAGATTAAAGGGACAGTTACATCAGAATTAGACAGTCATGAATTAGGCAGACAACACAATTTTAAACAACTTTCCAATTTACTTCTATTATTTAATTTGCTTCCTTCTCTTGTTATCTTTTGCTGAAAGGTTTATCTAGGTAAGCTCAGGAGCCGCAATGAACCTAGGTTCTAGCTGCTGATTGGTGGCTGCATATATATATACCGACTGTCATTGGCTCACCCATTTGTTCTGTTAGAAACCAGTAGTGCATTGCTGCTCCTTCAACAAATGATACCAATAGAAGGAAACAAATTTGATAAGTAAACTGGATAGTTGTTAAAAATTGTATGTGCTACCTAAATCACAAAATAATTTTTTTGTGTTTCATGTCCCTTTAAATGTACATTTTTATATCAAGTTACTAAAATGTTTAATCCTATGAGCTCAGTGTAAAGGGACATTCTAGTGTAAAATTAATATATTCTATTTTGTTGCAGAAGTTTATTTTTAAGCAAATGTCCTAATTCTATGATGCGTTTAACGCCTTCATAGGGGTTAAACGCATAGGCAAAGTCACACTCCTAGAGCATACCCATTTTGCTCCAGATGAGTGTATGGCCAGTGATTGGAGCATACACATTTTTCAATGGTTCATAAGCTGTATCTTCATTTGGAGGGCACGGTGCACAGCTTTGACTATGTATTTAACAATTTTAAAGAGGTTAGCAATATAGTAAAAGAAATTAATTTGTTTAAAAATAAAATAAGAGGACGTTATTTTTACACTAGAATGTCATTTAAATGGACATTTAACACTAAATTAATGCTCAAGATAATGTTTACAAAGCCTGAGCATAGTAAGTGCACTTATTTTTAAAATGATGATATTAGTATTTTAAATATAGGAGATATAAATGTAAAGGTTAAGCTTCTAGTTTATATAAAGTAAGGGATGCTGCCATTTTGAAACCTAGGTTTTCCCCTTATCTATTATCTATTCTCTTGAGAACAATTAGGGAGAAAAACAAAACAGTCAATAACTGAGACTATTACAACAAGGCTACAGGGTTTCCAATCAACAGCCAAAAAAGCCTATCCGGAGCCTCTTTCCAGCAGTTTAAAGGATCAGTAAATACAGTAGATTTGCATAATTAACAAATGCATGATAAAAAGACAATGCAATAACACTTAGTCTGAACTTCACATGAGTAATAGATTTTTGTCTATTTCCACTCCCACTGCATCATGTGACAGCATTCAGCCAATCACAAATGCATATAAGTATATTCTGTGAATTCTTGCACATGCTCAGTAGGATCTGGTGACTCAAAAAGTGTAAATATAAAAAGACTGTGCACATTTTTTTTTAATGGAAGTAAATTGGAAAGTTGTTTAAAATTACATGCTGTACCTGAATCATGAAAGATTAATTTGACCTGATTGTCCCTTTAATCAATGGTACATGGAAGCTGATCCATCTAATATATTAGACCTATATACGGTCAGCTGTTTGTAATATTACTTTGTGATCATGCCGTAACCATTTATCTATTTCATTAATAAATTTGGAGTTTTATCATTAAAGGGACACTGAACCCAAATATTTTATTTTGTGATTCAGATAGAGCATGACATTTTAAGCAACTTTCTAATTTACTCCTATTATCAAATTCTCTTCATTCTCTTGGCATCTTTATTTGAAATGTAAGTTTAGATGCCGGCCCATTTTTGGTGAACAACTTGGGTTGTTCTTGCTGATTGGTGGATAAATTCATCCACCAATAAAAAAAGTGCTGTCCAGAGTCTGAACCCAAAAAAGCTTAGATGCCATCTTTTCAAATAAAGATAGCAAGAGAACGAAGAAAAATTGATAATAAGCGTAAATTAGAAAGCTGCTTAAAATTGCATGCTCTATCTGAATCACAAAATAAAAAAACATGGGTTCAGTGTCCATTTAAGGGATTGAGAAGGTCTAAGGATCTCTATTTTTCTGCTGGATGCAAACATGGTTTCCACACAGCATTGTTTGCCAACTCTCGTTAATTGACTGTTTTTAATTTCTCCCTAATTGTCCTTAACAAAAGAGATAGATAAGGGGAATCCTAGATTTCAACATGGTGGTGCCGATTACTTTATACAAGCTCCGTGGAATTAAGGAGTTAAATTACAGGAAACGTGGACAAAATAAATAATCAAACTATATTGCAAAGGTTTGTTTTATTTTACTACACATTAGTATTATTATCGGTTATTTGTAGAGTGCCAACAGATTCCGCAGCGCTCATAATTAAGCATGCAATATTGCAATCTCATGCTGTTATTATGCCTTTCATGTGATATGTGGTGTTTTGGGGAAACTATACAGGATGTCATTTTAATAACAAACAGATTGTAATATGTGGTTTGTGGTTCTGGTTCTGTGATAAAGAACAAAGCAGGAAGCCATACACACTGGGCTTTATTTGGCAAGAACCCTTGTATTCCAGTGTAGATAAAAACAATGGTGTTCTGTATATACAAACATGCATGACTACAGCTAACCCACAAGCAGGAAGTCATATACTTTCAGTTAAACTATTTGTCATTAGCATGATAAGTAAAATCCTTATTTTAGTAAAAGCAAATTGTCATTTTATTTAGTTTATCTAATACATGTGTGAAATTAAAGGGACAGTAGACACCTTATAATTACGAGACATTTATTTTTTCTTGCTATAGAATAACATAGCCAAATCTAAACATGTTTTATAACACCCTGCTTGCTGCATTTGTTTTTTCAATAGCCAAACTCCACCCACCTCATATTTGGAGGAGCAAATACCAGGTTTTATCTTCTGACACAAAGGCTAGCCACTTTCATAATGTTAGTATAATTAGAATTGTTTTGCAATAATCTGTTAAAGACAATTAGAGAAAGATATGTAGCAGGGTTAGCCATCAGAAGTCAGCAGGATGCATTTTTTAAGAGATACTGTGATGGATCTCCGGCTACCCCGACTGGGTAGCTCCACCAGCGGGTCCTTCCAACCCCTGGAACCAGCCGCTATGTAGCGGAGACCACGATCCTCAGCAAGAGCCCACCCAAATAACTAGACATACCAGCATTCTGGTGAACAAAGAAGAATATTTTATTGGGGAACACACACAACATTTATACAGAAACTGATCTTGATAAGAGCCTTATCAGTCCCTCGCATCTCCGCCATTCCCGCCCCTCTAGACAGGCTGACGCCTTCAATGTGTCCATTGTTCCCCAGTGTCTAGCGGTACAAGGATGGTGTATTCGGGGTGATCCCGGGGGAGCGGCAGCAAATGTACACTGGGAAGCGAGGGGCGATCAAACGTACACTGGGAAGGCCACTGGGAAAGGGGTGTTAAAGGGGGGGTCCAGGACCCCCGGTTCCCAAGGGAGCTCCCTTCCGGCAATCACCCGGCCTCTTGCACTTTCCATGGGGAACTAATTCCCAAAAGAACGGAGCTCTGGGGCAAAGGACCGCTGGAGCGACCTGGGTTAAAGGAGACCGGGAATCCGAGCTGATGCAGCTGTCCGACGGTTCCATGGGGCTGGCCAGCCGAAGGGCGGTCTGCTGAATAGGGCTCAGAAATGCTGGTTCTCACTGAAGCTCACCTCCGGCAACTGGCCCATCTCTTGCCCTCCCTAAGGGGTTCCAATCCTCAAGAGAGCGGAGCTCTGGGGCAAGGGGCCTTCAAAGCGGCCAAAGGTAAAGAGTTCCAGGGGCCCGGCCAGTCGGAGAGGGATAGATCGGTCAAGAAACAAGCAGCAAAGAAACAAGAGGAGGGTTTTAACCTACATTACATTACATGAAAAGGGGGATAAATAAATACAATAACAATGACTGTAAAATGCCTGCTTTCTAATATTCAAAGGGACAATGGCTCTTTAAGGCATTAAAACACAAACTGTTGTATTAATGTTGATGATAATTAGAATTTTATTTATTGTCAATTTTATCAATATTTTTTGCAGCATTCTCTATTCAAGACTATAAAGATTAGCATTTAAAATTCAGTGAAAAGCTTTTTTGCTGAACTGAACAGGCCCTACACCTTGGTCACAACCCTACTCTTATATTATAATTATATGGTTGCCGGTATATTTTGAAGGGACATGAAGCTCAACATTTTTCTTTCATGATTCAGATAAAACTTACAATTTTAAACAACTTTCCAATTTACTTCTATGATCAACTTTGCTTCATTCTCTTGGTATCTTTTATTGAAGGAACAGCATTGCACTGCTGGGAGCTAGCTGAACACATCTGTAAGTTAATGACAAGAGACTTATATGTTCAGCCGCCAATCAGGAGATAGCTGTCAACTCCTGAGGCTACCTAGGTATTCTCTAAAAAAGAAAAAAGAGAGTGAAAATGAGATTTGAGAGTGGAAACAAGAAAGAGAGATGGAGAATGGGAGGCAAAGGGCCCAAGATCTAGAGATTATCAGCATGGTGGCTCTTATTTCACAAACATATCTTTTTCATAAGTGCAGTGCATATTTTAAAACAAACCCGCCAGCCTACAGTTGGAGAGATGAGACAGCAAGACCTACAGACAAAGGGGCTGAATTATCAAGCGGCGCACGGACATGATTCCCTGTGGTGATTCATGTACGCCCGACTTTGCTAAATGCCGACAGCATATGCTGTTGGCATTTAACATTGCACAAGCATTTCTAATGAAATGCTTGTGCAATGTCACCCCCTGCACATTCGCGGACAATCGGCCGTTAGCAGGGGGTTGTCAACTATCCCGATCGTATCTGATTACTGTCCACCACCTCAGAGGTGGCGAATGAGTTAAGGAGCTGCTATTTTACGACCGCTGCTTCTTAACTTAAGTTTCCGGCAAGCCGGAAACTTCGGGGGTAGATTGCAGCACCCGCTGTTTGATAAATCTACCCCTAAGTGTGCTTAGATCCCTCTGATACCATTTGTGATAAAACTTCATACATGTCAAAGGAACGCCCTGTTTACCTCACTCCCCAATGCTATAGAAATAGGAGGGGCCCTTTGAATGTTGCTGTGTAACATAAAGGGACATTGTACTATAAAATATGTTTCCCCTTACTGTGTTCCAAATGACTTTTTATACTTGTGGCAAAGTATTAAATGTATGAGACAATCGATCCTTCATTTTATTTCTGTATTTGAAATAGGTGTTTCAGTAGCAGACCTATGTTAGGTATTGAAATGCTAATTATGTCTGGGGGTTGAATAAACACAAACAGCTATTTCACATAGAAAATCTCTCTCTCCCTCATATCCCTCACTGGGAGATATATCAGTGCTATTGTCTCCTGTTTACATGCCTTGTCTTAGGGTTTCTAATGGAGGTTGGAGTCTGTAAGGGATCTGTATTGATATAACGTTGTAGCTCAGAATGTATCTTCAGTTATGGGTCTGTGATGATGTAACACTTGTAGTAATTAGACCGTTAGTGAGGATTTTTGTTAGGCTTTAATTATATATTAAATGAGAGCTAATACAATTTGTAAAGTTATTGTTGTTTTCTCTTGCAGCTTTTCCAATTTTCTTCTATTGTCTAATTGCTTCATTTTCTTAACATCCTTTGTTGAAAAGCATATCTAAATAGGCTCAGTAGCTGCTGATTGGTGGCTGCACATAGATGCTTCTTGTGATTGGCTCACCCATGGTCATTGTTATCTCTTCAACAAAGGATATCTGAAGAATAAAGCAAATTAAATAATAGAAGTAAACTGCCATGTTTAAAATTGTATTCTCTATATGAATCCTGAAAGAAAATTTGGGTTTCATGTCCCTTTAATACTGAAGAGAACTTGCTACATTGTGCAGTCTCATGGTTTTACCCTCAGACATTAAAGGGACAGTTTACTCAAAAATGTTCTCCCCTTTAATTTGTTCCCAATGATCGACTTTACCTGCTGGAGTGTATTAAATTGTTTACATGTAGCTCCTTTACCCTTATATTGGCATTTGAAATAGTTGATTTAGCATGTGGTATCCCCACCTATTCTGAAAGTTTGTGGCCGCAGGTCCAAGCTATAGATAAGCTTTGTAAACACAGCCAGCAGAAGAAATAAAACTCCCAGTGGGATATAGCAGAGATAAGGTAATACAATGTTGATTTTCCATTGTTCTCTCCAAGTACTTGTGATTGTTTTATGGACAGATATAAGATAAAGACACATGTATATGTACACAATGTGATAAAGTAATGAGATCTGATTATACCTACAGATATAAGATAAAGACACATGTATTTGTACACAATGTGATAAAGTAATGAGATCTGATTATACCTACAGATATAAGATAAAGACACATGTATTTGTACACAATGTGATAAAGTAATGAGATCTGATTATACCTACAGATATAAGATAAAGACACATGTATATGTACACAATGTGATTAAGTAATGAGATCTGATTATACCTACAAATATTGGTGCAGCTCTCACACTTCAGCTGTAATGCAGATCTCCCAACTATCCTTATTTGTAAGGTACAGTTCCGGATTCTGGGCTCTGTCTCACTGTCTCTCTTAGCCCCTCCCACAGAGCAACCAGACACACCTATGAATTGCACAGACACACCCACTGACCAACCAGACACACCCACAGTCCTGTTCACAAATAACCCTTGATCCCACCCCTCCCAACACAGCTCCACCCAAAACCAGGGTTATCTATCTATCTATCTATCTATCTATCTACATATATCACAAAATATTTGTATATGTGTATGTATAATTATAACTATTTATATGTATTTTTTTGTTTGTATGTGTAAATATATATGGCTGGGTATCAGGGACTCAGGAGTTTGATGATGCCCATCACCATTTTGTGTTGGGAGGGTTGGGATTATGTGTGGTTAGTGAATGAGATTGTGGGTGTGTCTGGTTGGTCTGAGGGTGTGTCTGGGCAGTTTGTGGGCGTGTCTGGGTGCTCTGTGGGTGTGGCTTAGGGAAACTCTGCAAATAGGGGCAGTGGGACAGAGCTCAGAATCAGGGACTGTACCTCTCAAATAGGGACAGTTGGGAGGTCTTTTTAAAGGGACATGAAACCCAAAATTGTTCTTTCATGATTCAAAAAGAGAATACAATTTGAAACAACTTTCCACCTTACTTTGATTATTTAATTTCCATCATAAATTGGGTTTCATGTCCCTTTAAGGAAAGTAAGACTCTGAAAATTAAAATGAGAGCCTATGAACAAAAAGTCATAAAATAGAAAGAAATCATAAGGGAACGGCAATAGAAAACATTTAAAGGGATACGAAACCCACACATTTTCTTTTGTGATTCAAACAGAAATTACAATTTACTTCTATTATCAAATTTTTCTTAATACCCATGATATTCTGTTACGAGATATGGCAGGAAATAGTGCTCTGCAAATGTTTAACATTCTTGCAAAACTGCTGCCATATCAGACACGTGCACACTCCTGTTTTCATCCCTGCTTTTCAATAAAAGATACCAAGCAAACAAAGAAAAATTAATAATAGAAATAAATTAGAAAGTTGTTTAAAATTGCATGTTCTATCTGAATCATGAAGAAAATTTTTGGGTTTCCTATCCCTTTAATTTCACAGGATGGTAAAGTCTTAGAGAAATGGAAATTTCAGTGGGGTCATAGAACAGGAGAAATATAAGGAACAGTGGAATAAGACAGGGAAAATCTATTAACCCCTTTGATGCGCATGACAAAGTGTTCTCATCATGCACATCGCTACCTGTAGGCCCATGATGAGCCCTTCTCGTCATGCAGAGGGATCGTGATCAAACACTGTTTTCGGCAATCCCCCTCACTACAGGCCGGGGATCATTGGTGGCCTAGTGGGTGGCACTCCCAGGCTTCATGGGAGTGCCAGTGAGGTCAACACAAAGGCATATGGTGGCATTACAAAGGGGGCTGAACAAGGATACATCCCAGTAGTTGCAAGGGAACTGGATGGGGGAGGACATTCAAACCCCTCAATCTCAGTTCCTTTAGCAGCTACAAAGTTTCAAGACCCCCCATTTGAAAGGGAATCCTCTTGAAAGAGAATGGGGGTTTTGGAGCAGTACCACACAACAGATTGTTTAAAAATAAAGTTTAAAAAACACATGGGGATTTGCTTGGTAACAGTATGGTCAGGCGATCACTGAGGTAACAGTATAGTCAGGTGATCACTGTGGTAACAGTATAGTTAGGTGATCACTCACTGAGGTAACAGTATAGTCAGGTGATCACTGTGGTAACAGTATGGTCAGGTGATCACTGAGGTAACAATATAGTCAGGTGATCACTGTAGTAACTGTATAGTCAGGTGATCACTGAGGTAACAATATAGTCAGGTGATCACTGTAGTAACTGTATAGTCAGGCGATCACTGAGGTAACAGTATAGTCAAGTGATCACTGTGGTAACAGTATAGTCAGGTGATCACTGTGGTAACAATATAGTCAGGTGATCACTGTGGTAACTGTATAGTCAGGCGATCACTGAGGTAACAGTATAGATAGGTGATCACTGTAGTAACTGTATAGTCAGGCGATCACTGAGGTAACAGTATAGTCAAGTGATCACTGTGGTAACAGTATAGTCAGGTGATCACTGTGGTAACAATATAGTCAGGTGATCACTGTGGTAACTGTATAGTCAGGCGATCACTGAGGTAACAGTATAGTTAGGTGATCACTGAGTTAACAGTATAGTCAGGTGATCACTGTGGTAACAATATAGTCAGGTGATCACAGTGGTAACAGTAAAGTCAGGTGATCACTATGGTAACAGTATTGTCAGGTGCTCACTGAGGTAACAATATAGTCATGTGATCACCGAGGTAACAGTATAGTCAGGTGATCACTGTGGTAACAGTATAGTGAGGTGATCACTGTGGTAACAGTATTGTCAGGTGATCAAAGTGGTAACAGTAAAGTCAGGTGATCACTATGGTAACAGTATTGTCAGGTGCTCACTGAGGTAACAATATAGTCATGTGATCACCGAGGTAACAGTATAGTCAGGTGATCACTGAGGTAACAGTATAGTCAGGTGATCACTGAGGTAACAGTATAGTCAGGCGATCACTGAGGTAACAGTATAGTCAAGTGATCACTGTGGTAACAGTATAGTCAGGTGACAACTGTGGTAACAGTATAGTCAGGTGATCACTGTGGTAACAGTATAGTCAGATGATCATTGTGGTAAAAGTATAGTCAGGTGACAACTGTGGTAACAGTATAGTCAGGTGCTTTTATTTCTCTACTACACAATTGAGCTTCTCTAATCTATATTATAACTCGTATGGGCAAGTATTTGATGACACTTTGGCTACCTTTTGGCTACCTTTGATGACAATTTAGTCAGGTGATCACAGTAACAGCAGTGGTTAATGGGCCATTTTCAACATTATTTACTAAAATCTAAGCAAAAATATGTTGTTGTTTTTTTTACAATTTGTGCCTCAGCTATCACACATGCCATGAAATATAAATATAATAATGGTATATTGTGAATCTACTGGGACTGCTGACAAAAACAATACTGTATATAATTTGTGAGGGTCACTCACTGAAATTTGACTTAAAATAGGGTTTAAATGTAGGTAGCAACAAAAAAAAATGCTCTAAATTGGCTCAGCACTGGGGTGTAAAAAAGGCTTAGCAGCGAAATGGTTAAATCTGAAAACATAAGTACTAGATGTGTCTATGGGCACTAGGGGATTGTGAGATGCAATAGAAATACCAATGAATAGTGGTTGCAAAACATATGTGACCTCCCCTGCTCACATTGTAAACGCAAAATACTCCATAATATGTTCTCTAGTGTACATAAGTCTGAGCAATATGACACTAAAGTCTGTAAAGTGCTGTTACTAATTATAAAGAAGCGTATTTTACATAACTGTATCTGTCAATATATTCATCACTTTATGAGAACCTTTTATTGTTTTTTACGTTGTTACACATATCTCTCATACAGATGATTTGTCACCCTCGTGTTACTCACACCCTGTTTAGGAGTCGCTCCTGGAGTACAGAGAGCACATGTGAAACAGGCACGTGAGCTTTTGCTTTAGGTAAATAGCACGTTTAAAGCTGGGCAGGGCAGCTTTCTCATTACTTGTCTAGAAAACCTAATAAACCCATGAATATATTTACCTGCGTTACCTTTGGTTTTGAAGTGATTTGCTCACGTATGAGTGGTATATTATATAGGTAGCACAGATATATTCCTACATTCCTCGTATTTGGCCTCGCTCCAGAATCATAAGTAAAATAGCGCTGTAAGGCTTTTTTAACATTAAATCATGTGGTTTTTATTTTTTAAAAAGTACTTGTTGTTGACGCAACCAGATCCTGTTCATTATCATTAACACTCTGTCCTCTCTTCATGAGCTACCTCTGCTAAGAAAGTATACACACACCTACTCATACACACAGGCACACACATACACACATGCACACAAACATAAACAGACACACGTGCACACACATATACACACATGCACACACACCCACACATACCCACATGTACACCAACATACACAGACACACATGCACAAACATATAGGCACAAGCACACACACATACCCACATATACACCAACATACACAGACACACATGCACAAACATATACACACAAGCACACACACATACCCACATGTACACCAACATACACAGACACACATGCACAAACATATAGACACAAGCACACACACATACCCACATATACACCAACATACACAGACACACATGCACAAACATATACACACATGCACACACACATACACACATGCACACACACATGCACACATGCACAAACATATACACACAGACACACATGCACAAACATATACACACATGCACACACACATACACACATGTACACAAACATACATAGACAAACACACATCAGAGAGAGAAAAAGAAAGAGAGAGAGCGAGAGAACGGGGAGAGAGGACAGAGGGAGAAACATAATGAGAGAGAGGGCTAGAGAATAGAGGCAGAGAGAGAGAAGAGAATAGAGAGAGAATAAAGGGAGAGAGAGAAAGAAAGAATAGAAAGAACAGATGGAGATAGGAAAGGAGAGAGAGATAGATAGAGAGAATAAAGAGAGACAGAGAAGAGAGAGAGAGAGAGAGATCAGAGAGAGAGAGAGAGAGAGAGAGAGAGAGATCAGAGGAAGCGAGAGAGAGAAGAGAATGAGAGAATAGATATAGAGAACAGAGGAAGAAAGAGAAGGAGAGAATATATGGAAAGAACAGAGAGGGGGAGAGATGGAGCGAGAGGTAGAGAGAGAAAAAAGTGAGAGAACAGAGGGAAAGAGAGAGAACATAGTGACAGACAGAAAGAGGGGGCAGAGGGGGAGAGAGAGTGTAGGGGGAGAGAGAACAGAGGGAGAGAGAGAACAGAGGGAAAGACAGAACAGAGAGAGAGAGAGGGAGAGAGAGGTAGAGAGAGAAAAAAGTGAGAGAACAGAGAGAGAACAGAGAGAGAACAGAGAGAACATAGAGACAGACAGAAAGAGGGGGCAGAGGGGGAGAAAGAGAGTAGAGGGAGAGAGAACAGGGAGAGAGAAAACAGAGGGAAAGACAGAACAGAGAGAGAGAGAGAGAGAGAGGGAGAGAGAACAGAGAGAGAAAGAAATATGGGCCGGAAAATCAAAAGTGCTGCGATGCCATAATATGTTCAAAGGGATCTGCCATGATGTTGAGTGAACTGGCAAAATATTCTAAGCTGCCGACATCTATATTAACAGGCAGCATCACAGAGAAGCGTTTAACTATAGATCCTAATGGGCTGCAATGCTGAAGATAAATTCCAGGCAGCCTTGGCGCCAACATTGGCAATGTATAGTAAATGATCCCTTTGGAATGTATAGCACCAAGCCTAACAACTATACCTATGTACCCCTAAACCGACAGAACCCACCACCACAAACTAACCGCCAATAGCCCACCGTAATAAACCTTAAACCCTATTAACCCCTAAACTGCTAATAGCCCAACATAATAAATCTTCTACCCCATTAACCCCTAAACTGCTTATAGCCCAATGCATTATCCCCCTAATCTAATTAACCCCTACACTGTGACAACCTCCTAACCTATTAACTGCTACCCTCCAATGCAAACTCCAATGCAAACTACTCCTACACTACTTCTACCTAACACCTAACCCCCACATTTAAACTAACACCCCCTAAGTTACAAAAAGTAAAAAACCTAACATAAACAAATAAAAAAACAACACTACCAAAATTAAAAAGCCACAGTTATGCCTATACTAAAACTAAGGTCCCCTTTAAAAAAAAAAAAAACACTGCAAAATAAAAAACCCTAAATTAACACTATAAGTTACTATAACAATAGCCCATAGAATGGCCTTTTGTAGGGCATTGCCCTAAAGTGACTTAGCTCTTTTTCACATATAAACTACAACTATATTTTACAATAAAAGCCCCCCCCAAAAAAAAACCAAACAAAAACAAAGCCAAATCTAAAAAAAAAAAAACTAAAAAAATAACCTTATCCTAAAAACAAAATTGGTTGTGCATTGGCCTTATAATTGGCATTTGGTAGGGCAGTGAACCTAAAGAAATGACAGCTCTTTTGTTCCCCCAAAAAATCAAAACCTAATCTCAAAAAAAGGTGGACCTTTTTGGAATTAAAAGAAGAATCAAAACCCTATTCTAAAAAAAATTGTATTCTAAAAAAACCTAACTCTAAACCCCAAAGCTTGTACTCACCAACTTGACTCCAGCTCCGAGGCTAGTGCGAGGCCCATGTTCATGGAAAGAGCAGAGGGAGAAAGATAGAGAGAACTGAGGGAGAGAGAGAGAAAACAAAGTGACAGACAGGGGAAGAGGAGAGAGAGAGAGAGAGAGAACATAATAGTAGTAAATAATACATTAATAATAATTAATACCATTAATATAGGTAATAATTGGGCAGCACAGATTCCAGGGGAGGTTTTAGATGATAGCTGGAAAAAATAAATAAATAATAATTAAAATAAACATGTGCATAAGAGAAGCAATGCAAAAAATTATCTTCACTAATCTGCAGCTACTATAAAGCCCTGTCGCCCGGAAGCCCCATGTACACGGCTTTCAGGCTTACTTACCCATCTCTAAAAATGTTTCAGTATAACAAGTTTTAAAATACATTAAAAACTACCAGCCATGTTTCCCTATTACTCCCATGGAACATGTATATATTTACTATATATCCAATCACCATTTTTAACGGGACAGTAAATTTATAATTAGACATTCATTTAGACCTCCTTCCTCACTGGCAGAACCCAGAAAGTCTTACTCCCTACTCTCACATCCAAGCCCACAGAAATCCGCTGCAGTGTATCCCAAGGCTCCTCATTGAGCCCCACCCTCTTCAACATCTACATGGCCCCACTCGCTGCCATCGCCCGACGTCACAACCTCAACATCATCTCCTACGCCGACAACACCCAGCTAATCATATCACTCACCAAAGACCCCACAACTGCCAAGAGAAACGTCCACGGAGGGCTGACAGCAGTCACCACCTGGATGAGTAAAAACTGCTTCAAACTAAACGCTGACAAATCCAAAGTCCTCCTCCTCTGACCCACCACATCCGCCTGGGATAACTCCTGGTGGCCCACAGCTCTCGGACACCATCCAACCCCCACTGACCATGCATGAAATCTAGGCTCCATCCTTGACTCTTCACTCTCCATGAACCGACAAATCAACACCGTCTCCTCCACCTGCTTCCACATACTCCACCTGCTGCGAAAGATCTTCAAATGGATCCCACCCGACACCCGTAAGACGGTCACCCACACACTCGTCAGCAGCAGACTGGACTACGGCAACTCCCTCTATGCCGGATGCACCATCAAGCTTCAAAATAGACTCCAGCACGTTCAGAACGCCTCGGCAAGACTCATTCTCAACATCCCCTGCCAATCCCCCACCACAAAACACCTGCAAGATCTGCACTGGCTCCCCATCAACAAAAGAATCACCTTCAAGCTCCTCACCCACATGTTCAAAGCCCTCCACAATATCAGCCCTGAATACCTAAACCACTGCGTCACCTTCTACACCCCCGCCAGACAACTACGGTCGGCAGACCAAGCCATCGCGATCATCCCCCGAATAAGAGAAAACATGGCTGGAGGCAGATTCTTCTTGCCCCTGGCAGCCAAAACTTGGAACCCCCTTCCTATACACCTCAGACAAGCTGCAGATCTAACGAAGTTCAGAAAGGACCTCAAGACCTGGCTCTTCAACTGAATGGCAACCGTTAGCGTCTTCGCACCAGATCAGCTCCCCTTAGCGCCTTGAGACCCTCACGGGTGAATAGCCACGCTTTACAAGAATCCAATAGATAGATAGATAGATAGATAGATAGATAGACAGAGCATACAATTTTAAACAACTTTCCAATTTACTTATATTATTTAATTTGCTTCCTTCTCTTGTTATAGTTTGCTGAAAGGTTTATCTAGGTAAGCTCAGGAGCAACAAAGGACCTAGGTTCTTACTGCTTATTGGTGGATGCATATATATATATATATATATATATATATATATATTGTCATTGGCTCACCCATGTGTTCAGTTAGAAACCAGAAGTGCATTGCTGCTCCTTCAACAAATGATACCAAGAAAAGGAAACAAATTTGATAATAGAAGTAAACTGGAAAGTTGTTTAAAATTGTATGTTCTACCTCAATCATGAAAGAACTATTTGGGTCTCATGTCCCTTTAAGAAAGAATAGAAAAAAACTTACCGTATGTAGTGTGTTAAATGTCCATATTGTACTGTAAAATACTATATTATGTGTTTAGTAATTTCATTATATTAATAAACATGTTTTAACTTTTGGCGTGTTCTTTAATTTTTGTGTTCGGGATATTAATATCCCATACAAGACATCTGCTGTTTTTTTTTTTTTACCAACTTCAACTTTGGGAACTGGCAGCTTTTTTTTTAGATTGCATTTTTATAGCCACTATAAGATTTCACTTTACTGTAGCAACAGCTTTTTTTGTTTTACCAAAGTGCATTTTTTTCAGCTTTAAACATGTCAAATATTTTTTGGAATTTAAGGCTTTTTTAATATTATATTTTTATAGCAGCTATAAATTTTCCCTGTACTGTACATATTTTAATTCTAATATTGCAACAGGCTCCACCAAACATGTTCTATATTAATTACACATTTGCTACAGTGTAGCCGCAATATTATATTACGATATTACTTATATTTATCTCAGCAGTGCCTCCAATTATATTAGTGATTTTGTTTATTAGAATCTCAGAGATGTATTCATAATAATATAAGTACATCAAAGGAGTGTCCTCCAGATAATATTAGTACAGTTTATAGATTATAAATATATTAATATTTCGGAAATCAAGGACAATAAAATTATAATCAAATATTTAACCTGAAACTAAAATAATTCCTAAATTCTGATCAGGTAATTTTTATAAACACAGAGATTATATCTATGCAGTAAAGCAGTAAACAGGATATTGATTATGACCATATATATATATATATATATATATATATATATATATATGGGGGAGGGTGTGCAGGACACCAACCTCACCCAAAAAAGCATTTTAAAAAGACCCTCTGAAGAAGAAGTACAATATAGCCTTCGAAACACTATTTACCTGTATTTGGAAGAGCGGTTTCTCTTTGGATTGGTACCTAGCTCTTTCAGAAATACCTACAGTATTCCATTGACTGACCGTGGTGTACAGACATTTTCGAAGTGTCTTATGCATGCCTCATATGTTTGAGGACTTTTAATGTGAGTGGCCATTTCTCTTTTTATACTTTTTATATTATAATAAACTGTATTACACTATGTGCTCTTTCTTTGTCTCTCACTCTGCATAATCCTTTGGATGTACGGAGAGAACTCTAACAAGCCTCCACCTGGTTCTATACGCCATACTCTAAGGGGAGAAGAATACATACATCTTGTCTCCAGTCGTCTCCACCTGACATTACCGGAGGTCCCCCACTTGTAGATGCGGCAACTTACCTCATATGATTGAGGTTTTTTATAGTAAGTGCTATACCTACCAGATACTCATGGTGTGATTATATTTATATACAATGGACTAACATTCATCTTTGTTTACATAATTGCAACTGTATCTAACTGTATCTATATGTTTATTAGTGAGATATATTAACATATATATACTTCTACATACTCTCTATGGGCATATATATATTTGCACTTCATTTTCAACTGCTACATATCTGGGCAAGTGTTTTATTATTATTATATTTATACATATATCTTATCTCTAGGATCCCCCCTTGTTCAGCCCTTTCTCTACCCCCACTTTTTGTCACACACACATATATATATATATATGAACAATTATTACAGTAATAAAATATAAAGCAAGCTATAGAAATATTTATATTAAATAATATTCAATTAAATCGCCTGTTATCCTGGATATGGTCACAATATTAATTAGAAATTAAACACTCAAAATATATTGACTATCCAATATCACAATTGAATTTTACTAGAAAAATGTATAATTAGTTAGTAACATTAACCAATTCAACATATAGCTTATTTAACAACATTTGGGCAGCACATACTGTATATCCAAATCTTACAATAAAATCTTACGGCTAGATTTAGAGTTTTGCGTTAGAAGGAGTGCGTTAGCTACGCGTGCTTTTTTCCCCTGCACCTTTTAAATACCGCTGGTATTTAGAGTTCTCAGAAGGGCTGCGTTAGGCTCCAAAAAGGGAGTGTACAGGCATATTTACCGCCACTGCAACTCTAAATACCAGTGGTGCTTACAGACGCGGCCAGCTTCAAAAACGTGCTCGTGCTCGATTCCCCCATAGGAAACAATGGGGCCTTGTGAGCTTAAAAAAACCCTAACACCTGCAAAAAAGCAGCGTTCAGCTCCTAACGCAGCCCCATTGTTTCCTATGGGGAAACAGTTTCTAAGTCTGCACCTAACACCCTAACATGTACCCCGAGTCTAAACACCCCTAACCTTACACTTATTAACCCCTAATCTGCCGCCCCCGCTATCGCTGACCCCTGCATATTTTTTTAACCCCTAATCTGCCGCTCCGTACACCGCCGCCACCTACATTATCAATATGTACCCCTAATCTGCTGCCCCTAACACCGCCAACCCCTATATTATATTTATTAACCCCTGATCTGCCGCCCCCAACGTCATCGCCACCTACCTACAATTATTAACCCCTAATCTGCCGACCGGACCTTACTGCTACTATAATAAAGATATTAACCCCTAATCCGCCTCACTCCCGCCTCAATAACCCTATAATAAATAGTATT
Source organism: Bombina bombina (assembly GCF_027579735.1). NCBI lineage: Eukaryota > Metazoa > Chordata > Amphibia > Anura > Bombinatoridae > Bombina > Bombina bombina. Next base: position 39,978,171 of record NC_069509.1, read on the forward strand.
AACCCCTAATCTGCCCTCCCTAACATCACCGACACCTAACTTCAAGTATTAACCCCTAATCTGCCGACCGGACCTCACCGCTACTCTAATAAATTTATTAACCCCTAAAGCTAAGTCTAACCCTAACACTAACACCCCCCTAAGTTAAATATAATTTTTATCTAACAAATTAAATTAACTCTTATTAAATAAATTAATCCTATTTAAAGCTAAATACTTACCTGTAAAATAAACCCTAATATAGCTACAATATAAATTATAATTATATTGTAGCTATTTTAGGATTAATATTTATTTTACAGGTAACTTTGTATTTATTTTAACCAGGTACAATAGCTATTAAATAGTTAATAACTATTTAATAGCTACCTAGTTAAAATAATTACAAAATTACCTGTAAAATAAATCCTAACCTAAGTTACAATTAAACCTAACACTACACTATCAATAAATTAATTAAATAAAATACCTGCAATTAGATAATTGTAGGTATTTTATTTAATTAATTTATTGATACTGTAGTGTTAGGTTTAATTGTAACTTAGGTTAGGATTTATTTTACACTATTTAAATATTTTAATCCCTATTCCCTATGTTTTGCGATGTGGGGGGGCCGGCAGTTTAGGGGTTAATAGGTTTATTTAATGGTCGGAGATGTGGGAGGCCGGAGGTTTAGGGGTTAATAACTTTATTTAGTGACAACAATGTCGGGGAGCGGCGTAATATGGGTTAATAACTTTATTATAGTGGTGGCGATGTCGGGAAGCGGTGGATTAGGGGTTAATAGCTTTTATTAGTGTTGGCGATGTCAGGGGCAGCAGATTAGGGGTTAATAACCTTATTGCGATGTCAGGGGCAGCAGATTAGGGGTGTTTAGACTTGGGGTTTATGTTAGGGTTTTAGGTTTAAACGTAACTTTTTTTTCAGATAGACATCAATGGGGTTGCATTACAGAAATGTTTCATTCCGTGATCGCATGTGTTAGTTTTTTTCTAACACTTTGTCCTCATTGATGGCTATGGGGGAAAGCGTTCACGAGCACATCAAGGCAGCCCTTGGCTTTTGTGCGGTATATAGCTTAATGCAACCATATCGCACGCACAAGGAGGATTTTCAGAAACTCGATATGGAGGGTGAAATAACGCAACTTTTGTTGCATTTGTTTCGCACCCTGTTTAGCGCAAAACTCGTAATCTAGGTGTTGGTAATTTAATTCTCCACAATTAAATACCTTTGGCTGCATTATTCAGATCGGCCACCGGGGGGTAGGCCTTTGAATGGAGTTTTATACTACAGAAATATATTTAAATACTCTTATGATTTCCTAGTTTTAATAAATAGACATATATATATATATATATAAAAATATATATATATATAAATATATATATATATATATATAATGTTAGACATGGGTATAATTGTATATCTTATAATATATATATATATATATTTTATATATATATATATATATACATATATATATTACACATATCTTTGGCGTATTTTCCATACAACTTTCTATTTATTGTATATCTTAAGGGATGTATTTGAGAACCATATATATGTGGATGTTAAGTAATTATAATTCAATATTTTCAGTATTATATTAAGTAGTTCAGGAAATTTCATTTCCTATTTATATAGTATATTTTGTTACATTTCCTAGTTATTATAATATACACATATCATGTGAGTAGAAGTCTGTAGTAATTCATTTGCCGAGGTCAAATGATGTTTTCCTTCTTCTACCCGCCTTCCTGTCTGTTCACACGCCGCACATGGATGGAGGGAGCCACGCACGTGCACACATGATCTCCCAGGGCATTGGACTTGGCAAGCAGTGAGTGTGAAAAAGACAGATGCGGAGCTGCTGTGGAGTGTAAGAGACGTCGGGCGGACATGGACTAGACTTCAGACTCAGAGTCAGTGAGTGAGTGTGATCAGACTCTGAGCGGAGCAGAGCCTGAGACAGAGGACTGGACTGGAGAGGAGGGGGGTGACCCGGCACATAGTAGAATACATACTGAAATTACAAGGTATTTTTTTTTGCGCTACTAATACTCAGTCATCTGTAATAGCTAGCCTTAGAGCGATGATGTGATCATTGTGTGGTGGAAACAATTTGAGCCTGGGGCCTGGCAGTGGGCACTGCTGAGATGTGACCAATAAATATGGAATATGGGCAGTCATTAGCTGTACAAAAGTAAGGATTATGAGTGCCTAGGGCAGCACAAAACCTAAATATCAAAGATATCAAAGGTATCGGTGCGGATCAGGTCCGCAAGACCTCGCTAAATGCGGAGAGCAATACGCTCTCCACATTTAACATTGCACCAGCAGCTCACAAGAGCTGCTGGTGCAACGCTGCCCCCTGTGACTCGCGGCCAATCGGCCACCAGCAGGGAGGTGTCAATCAACCCGATCGTACTCGATCGGGTTGATTCCAGGCGATTTCTGTCCGTCTGCTCAGAGCAGGCGGACAGGGTTATGGAGCAGCGGTCTTTAGACCGCTGCTTCATAAGTTGTGTTTCTGGCGAGTCTGAAGAATCGCCAGAAACACGGCCCTTCAAGCTCCGTACGGAGCTTGATAAATGGGCCTGTAAGTGTCCATGCAGTTATCTAGTAGGAAGTATATCTCTTAGAAAGTGATCTAATGGTTATTTTGAAATGTACTATTTAAACAAATGTCTTCCCCTTTGTTCTCTCAGATGTCCTGAGCAGGGCTGCCATCAGGGGGTGAATAGGGTGACTCCTGTCAGGGGCCCAGTGGGCCAGGGGGCCCCATGAGGCAAACACAACTATTATTTAAATGAAAAAAGTGCTATTGAGCATGGGAAATGTCATTACAAGGAGTAAACATTAGCATTTGAGAAGATTTCTGAGTGTGTACTAACCACTATGCACAGTGTGAGACAGACTTGGCACTTCAGTTTGTACAGTGTGTGTCTGAGCCAGACGGTAGATCACTTTCATTTGGGTATTTAACTCACTCAGTAGCACAGCACTACTGTCAGATGCAGGCCAGTACAAGGGTGCTGTAATCCCCTGACAGTCACAAATTCACAAACCGCAGCACCTTATAGCAGATAAAAATCTTTATTCCATCATGTCTGGGTTAAAACATTATGTACCCGAAACGTCACTCTGTTTTAACCCAGACATGATGGAATAAAGATTTTTATCTGCTATAAGGTGCTGCCGTTTGTGGATTTGTGACTTTCATTTGGGGAGTAGGTAGGACTTACTTAGTAAATGTTTTTTATTTATTTGTGCAATTTCAGATTGTAACATCAGGGAGGTCACAATATCTAAAGTCCTGAAGTTAGCATGCCCGTCTTTAACTTGTGTGCAAACTTCTTACTTTCAATTTGTAATGCGCTTGCTAATCCGAGTCATGCTAATTTTCTACTTTGAGCGCAGTTAGCCTTTGAGCCACAAGAAAAAAGTAGCATAGCACTTGTAATCTTGGCCTTAATGTTTAGATCTTTAAAAGGATGGAAATGAAAATTACATTGGTCAGCAGGAACAGTCTTAGTATGACCAGAGATGACAGAATTGTTTCATAGTACATAGTAGTAGTGTTGAAATAGTAGAGGTGAGAGCAAGGTAATATTAAATGTGAAATGGGACAAGAACAGAGGTTCACTTAGGTTAATAGGGATGGAGTCTCTTAGGGCTCGATTTATCAAAGCCTTATGGCTGCAAGCTCTCACAAGAACTTGCTTGCCGTAATTTAACAAGCAGCGGTAACCAGACTGCCGCTTCCCTAACCTCTTCGCCACCTCTAAGAAATTCAATCTTCTCCACCTCTGCGAAATTCAATCTCTGCGGTCGAGTCCGACCGAGGAGATTGACAGCTCCTGCCCGCGCGTGATTGGCTGTGTGCGGGCAGGGGGCGGGATTGCACATGAGCACAACATTGCGCTCGTGTGCAATGGTGATTGCCTGCAGGTAATTTCGTCCCGCCACAGGCGAGCTGAGGCATACAGGGTCGCGTTTATATGTGCCCCTGTCCTCCTCAGCTTTGATAAATCTAGCCCTTAGCATTAAGACTCCTTTCAGTAAAAGAAGAGATAGGATGAGCTTACCCTTCATCCTTCTTAAACTTGATTGCAAGTAACGTTTGACCTGTCACATTATAATTTCTCTCTCTATAAAACAAATGCAAGAAAAATAAGTCACTGGATAAAGCGCACTTTTGGAAGATTACCACTGGAAAAGTCACAACTTCTTTTTCAGTAGAATCCTACAGTGTAAGGATCAAAAGGGACAAGATAGGCTAATATTGAAGTGGAAATAAAAAGCTTATATTCCAAAATGTTTGTCCCCTTCTGTCCAACGAAAGTTGAAATGGTGATTGGAAGGAAACCATTTAAAAAATGAATACAAATACAAACAGAAAGAGAAGAAGTCTGCCGTTTTGGCCTCCTTTTGGGCCTCATCAGTGAGATGCAGCCGTATCCCTATAAGAACATTGGACAAAGAGTCCATGTCTGGTTATCCCCATATCACACTTAGGAAGAATTTCCCCAGGGTCATAATACAAATATAAACAGAAAGAAGCAGTCTGCCAAGAACGAACAACAACCCAGCGGCCCAGGCACACTTTCACATATCTGGTGGTCCTGTCCCCTTATCAAAGATTACTGGAAAAAAATCAATGACTGTATCAACACAACTATAGGATCCTCCATCAAACTCTCCCCCACTATTATACTACTGAACGAGACCCCCCCCATCCCCTGTCTATACCGTAAAAAACTGCTCTACTGTATGCTAAATTTGCAAAATGACTCATATCTATGGAAAAAACCTGACACCCCCCCCCCCCCCCACACACACACACACTTTCGCTGTGTGGTTAAAAGAAATGGACCATGTCCTGGAGTTAGAAAAACTACATTACACTATTGTAGGTAAACAAAGCTTTATTTTAGATGTTTTATACATTTGGGATCAAAGAGACACGACTTGAATGAAAAAGTTACTACACATTAACTTAAGATGTTATATTAACTGCTCGAATGGATACTGGTTACCTTAAACTTTAGTAATAGAAAGTACAATAATGTAATTGTTTAAATTACTTAAATTGTTCAATCCTGTTTGAAGTAAAAGCACTCTGTTCATAAGAAAAAGGTCATTCTCAACTGGATATATTTCTGGGACTCTACATTACCCTGAAACACCCTAAAGAGAACAACTTGAACTATTGGCCTCTTGAGACTTTTCAAATACTAATGGAAGACTTTACTTAGAAAAAATGTTATTCATCTGACAATGTACCTATGACATTAAAATCAATAAAACATTCAAATGGAAAAAAAAAACCCTAACATTACTAAACATAATAAAACCTTACATTACAAAAATTAACAACTCACACTTAATTATAAAGTGCAAATACGTTTTAGTCACTTGGTAAAAAAATTGCACATGTCAAATGGGGGGCCCTGATCAATGGTTAAGTAAGGGACCCTAAAATTTCTAGTGGCGGCCCTGGTCCTGAGTCTGAAGTGTATCTCATCAGCAAGCTGTCTGAGTCAAAAGAATCTGGGTCAGAACTTTCCCAAGGTTTTATTTCATATAAATGAAATATTAATCAATATGATATAGATACACATAGCCCAATGTCACTCTTTGTACCTGACAATTAGATGTAAACGCAATCACTACTGTTTAAAGGGACGATCAAGTCAAAATTTAACTTTAATGATTTAGGTACAGCATGAAATGTTAAACACCTTTCCAATTTACTTCCATTAACAAAATGTGCACAGTCTTTTTATATTTACACTTTTTAAGTCACCAGCATCTACTGAGCATGTGCAAGAATTCACAGAATATACGTATATGCATTTGTGATTGGCTGATGGCTACTACTACTCATTTCAGTTCAGGGTAAGTGCTATTGCATTGTCTTGTTATCATGCTTTTGTTTATTATGCAAATATACTGTATTTACTGGTCCTTTAAACTTATTTTTTGATACTTTTCTATTACAGTCGCACTATACCAAATGTGTTCTATTTAAAAAAAAAAAAACATATAAAAAAAAATATACACACCTACAATGTACCCACAATCCCCAGCTCATATAGGTTTATTATTTATTTACTACTTTCAGTATTGTATTGCAATGTTTCTCAACCACTGTCCTCAAGTACCTTCAACAGGCCAGGTTTTCATTGGCTGAACCAGTGCACAGGTGAAATAATCAGCTGATGGGTGAGAGCAAGTTCGTAACCATGGTGTTACTAATCAGCTGATTACTTTACCTGTGCACTGGTTCATCTATAATGAAAACCTGTTGGGGGTACTTGAGGGCCGCGGTTGAGAAACACTGTTGTATTGTAACAAAGGGGTTGTTTTTCAGCGCACACACGTAAATCAGATCCGGATTGTTAGTGATATTTTAGATGGAGTTTAATTCATCAGTTGTATTGAAGTTGCGCTATAACTTACTTTTTAATATAGATATGAAAATCAAATACTCCTCACTCCGCCGCCCACTTTAAAAGTCCACTTTTCTGTGAGCTAACGGTTTGAATTATTGTCCAATCAGCTCTCTCCCCACAGGGCACTTTTGTTACAGCTAGAGCACTGATTGGAGAACAATTCAAACTTTTAACTCACAGAAAATTTGACTTTTTAAGTGGATGGTGGAGTGCAGGGAATTTGAATTTAATTTCTATATTAAAAAGCAAGTAATAGCGCTGTGCGGATCTTCATTACAACTGATGAATGAAACTCTATCTAAAATATCACTAATATTCCGGATCTGATTTTAAAAAGGGGAGAGTTTACCATCACTTTAATGACATTGTGGACAGCAGGAAGCTTTGAGATCAGTGGCGGTTCTACAAGGGGGCCTACAGGGGCCAGTGCCCCTGTAAAAATGTCCCTCCCCCCCCCCCCCCGTGGCCCCCCTGAGTTGATTGAATATTAAAATGAAAATGAAATTATTTATTGATCAAGTTATTACGATTTTATGCACTAATGCCAAAAGCAGAACTAATGTAATGTGACTCAGCGTTCTACACAGATTAATTAGAGCGACGCATCCAAACGCTGCCTTGCCGGATGCGAGATGAGAATGAGAATGGCAGCAACAAGTATTAAAGTCAAGAGAGGCGCTACTAATGTCTTTTTGCAATAGGCGAAGGTAAGAAAAACCATTTCATCTCGTAAAGTGATTTCAGATATATTTTATAACAATCCCAGGTGTTGTAAGAGTCAGTTATCTGTATTTTCTGATCCTCAGTCAGCTGCTTAGATAAGCCCATGGTTACTGAAGGTAAACACAACACCCTTAGAGGTTCCAAGAGTCAGAGAATTTATTAAGCTCTGAACTGTCACCACTAGACTTAAATCAAGACCAATTTGGACAATTAAAGGGACAGTAAAGTCATAAGTAGACATCGTGATTTAGACAGAGCAATTTTAAACAACTATTATTTAATTTGCTTCCTTCTCTTGTTATCTGTTGCTGAAAGATTTATATAGGTAAGCTCAGAAGCAGCAAAGATACAGAGGAGGGGGCGCCCTAAACTCTATATTCCTAAAAACTATAAAAGTGATATATTCAATTCGCTATAGCCGTCAATTATAGGCAAGATATAAAAAATATATAAAAAAATATATAGAAAATATAACCAACAACCTCATAAGAGAAAGATAAGATGCTTATTATAAAGGACAGTAGTCTATTCTATCAATAGTGAGCATATATATGAATATAAATATATTGAATTTAAATATAAAGCACAACCTCCTAGGAGAAAGATAGAGTTAGAATGGTATACAATGATATTATAGGTGAGTAGACCTAGATATAATAAATATGTAGCACAACCTCCTAAGAGAAAGACACAGAGATATAAATGACAGTGATATTGTACAGGTAATAAGACCTAAGTATGCAACCTCTCAATATGATGTGAACAATTTGATTGAGAAGTTCACTATGATATAAAATCATATATAGACAAAAGTCTCTATTGGTATATAATGAACAGTCACTGAGATGATGATCAGGCAGCTATCTGTGGAGATCCAGGCCGGGATCCAAAGCAGCAATCTAAAAAAACAAGAGAAGACAGATGCGCCACATGGCCCAATATTGTTTGGTCCAAATATGTATTTGATAGATGTACAAAGATTGAACTCACATTTGTTTAAGCACCTCAGTCAGTGCTATAGAGGCAGTCTGGGATCTCTTACAGTCACCCAGGGGACCAAACTCCGGTACTAGTATGAAGTCTGTATCAGAACGACATAAGAGACATAGGTGCCTATATGGCCTAGTATTGTCTTGACACAGTGAGCAATATAATACGATAGAATGGTACTCACAATAGTTGTAGCATCTCCTTTGATGCTATACAGGCAGGATGGGATCAATATAGTCACCCACCAGACTTGAGCACAGGCCCACTGTGTAAGGATGGAAGTCAGGACCACAGGTAGTCAGGAAATATCCAGGATAAGATAATCCCTCTTAGTCAAAGGTGTAGCAGGCAGGCAAACAATATGGTAGCAAGTGTTCAGATTATTAAAAAAAGTTTTATTAAAATAATAAAAACAAGGCAACGCGTTTCTCAGCTACAAGCTGTTTCATCAGGTTGAAGCCTGATGAAACAGCTTGTAGATGAGAAACGCGTTGCCTTGTTTTTATTATTTTAATAAAACTTTTTTTAATAATCTGAACACTTGCTACCATATTGTTTGCCTGCCTGCTACACCTTTGACTAAGAGGGATTATCTTATCCTGGATATTTCCTGACTACCTGTGGTCCTGACTTCCATCCTTACACAGTGGGCCTGTGCTCAAGTCTGGTGGGTGACTATATTGATCCCATCCTGCCTGTATAGCATCAAAGGAGATGCTACAACTATTGTGAGTACCATTCTATCGTATTATATTGCTCACTGTGTCAAGACAATACTAGGCCATATAGGCACCTATGTCTCTTATGTCGTTCTGATACAGACTTCATACTAGTACCGGAGTTTGGTCCCCTGGGTGACTGTAAGAGATCCCAGACTGCCTCTATAGCACTGACTGAGGTGCTTAAACAAATGTGAGTTCAATCTTTGTACATCTATCAAATACATATTTGGACCAAACAATATTGGGCCATGTGGCGCATCTGTCTTCTCTTGTTTTCTCAGAAGCAGCAAATAACCTAGGTTCTAACTGCTTATTGGTGGCTGCATATCTATACCGATTGTCATTAGCTCACTCATGTGTTCAGTTACTAACCAGTAGTGCATTGCTGCTCCTTCAACAGATGATACACAGAGAATGAAGTAAATTTGATAATAGAAGTAAACTGGAAAGTTGTTTAAAATTGTATGTTCTACCTAAATCCTGAAAGAAAACTTTTGGGTTTCATGTCCCTTAAAGGTTCTGATACCTTACAAACAAATCACTAGTGGATCACTTGAAACTGAGAACAAACTGTTGTGCATGTCACATTTATCATTAGTAACTGCATATTTACATTTGTAGAAATCTAATGAGTCTAAGTTTGCTCAGGCCTGAGATCAACAAAATATGTCAATTATTCAGGGGCCCATCAAACTGTAAAACTGTATTACGTAGTCTTCATCAATGCTGAATTGCGTAGTTATCACATTTTCCTGTTTCACAGCTAATTCCTTGCTTCTATATAGGTGTGCAGAAACCCCTGCAAAACTGCAGAAAAACAGTGAAAAACCTGCTTCTTATAGATTTTACGCTTCTTACCCAACTTGTGTGCAAAAAAAAAATATGTTCTGGTTTAACCTCACTGGTAACTTCAACAATTTGACAATTGAATTTAAACAGGTGATTTGTAATGGCTTGGAATGTCAGGATGTGATTCATAGGATGTACTTTCTATAGTGACTAAATAAATGTAGTGCACTCATTGCCTTGGCATCCCTTACACAAATGCTCAGGCAGTTTGTTTATTTAATGTAATGACATAAAAATATCTTGCTTTTCAAGCAGTGGATCTAAAATACCTGCAATGTTATTTTACTATAATGAGATTCTCGGTCATTATGGCTTTAAAGGGACATGAAAGTTGAAACCCAAGTTTTTTTCTTTCATATTCAGATAGACAATACAATTTTAAAAAAAAAGTTTCCAATTTTCTTCTATTATCATTTTTTTTTCGTTCTCCTGTTATTCTTTGATGAAGAGATAGCTAGATGGGTAGTGTGCACATCTGGGGCACTACATGACAGGAAATAGTGCTGACATTTAGTGCTCTTGCTTATGTATAACACTGTTACAAAACTGCTGCATTTGCACACTCCTGAAATTGCCTTCCTGCTTTTTAACAAAGAATAACACGAAAATGAAGGAGATTTGATAATAGAAGTATGTTCTATCTGAATCATGAAATAAACATTTTGGATTTTATGACCCAAATGTTGATGCTGCAGAACTGTAAAAAGACTAGAAAAGATCCCCTCATCTCCATTTAAAATAAAGGAAGATATTTTTCCCAAAAATGTCCTCAGTGATCACATTCCATTGTAAAGGGACTTTAAGCAGCCAATCAGGATGCTAATCCTGTGACTTGCAAGGGAGCATGCGTCTGGTATGTGCAGACACAGTTGTGTTATTTCCCTACTCAGTTTAAAGTAGGGTGACCATATTGCCGCTTTAAAAAGGGACACATATGAAAAATACATGTCAGGGAAATGTTTTGTATAAGAACCCTGACATGTATTTTTCATATGTGTCCCTTTTTAAAGCGGCAATATGGTCAGCCTAGTTTAAAGGGACATTAAACACTTTGAGATGGTAATATAAAATAATAAATCGTATATATAAAAAAATACTTTGCAAATGGCTTTCATTATTTATTTTGTCCCCCTTTCCTGTAATTTAATTCTGAACATCGTGTGCTTTTCTGTTCCTGTTAGAAATGGAAGTGCAGAACACTGTTATATTCCACACAGCCATTGGCTGCACACTCTAGTGACCTATTTTTAACTGTCCCTGATTGGTCACAGCAGAGAAGATAACCTAAGTTACAACATGGCAGCTCCCATTGTTTTATAGACAATAAAACTTTACACTTATTTTGTCAATAATGAAACTTTTAAAAATACATCTACATGTTATTCTTAGACTAATCTTTTTCTTTTAATGCATCATTCTATCTAGCATTTATTTAGGGACAGATTACAAGTGGAGCGCTAAATATAGTTTAAGTGAAAGTGATATTTGTGCTTCACTGTGTAATACCAGCACACGCTAATGTGCGTTGGCATTGCAAGTTGGCAGCAATGCAAACACAAGCTTTCATTTGCATTGCTGGGAAACATTTCCATAGGCTCCAATGGGAGCCTCAATCTGATGCTGTCAGAGACGGCATCAGAACCTAAGCACAGCGAAGGGGGTAAGTAATGCAGCAATAGCAGCAAATATATATGTATATAAGCTTACTGATATATTTATTGGAAACACACAGTTCCCATAGACCACAATGTAAAGGCACTTTTCAGTGCTGTTTTTTTCTAACACCCCACTCTCACCAACTTTGCCCCTAAAATACTGCCTACTGAGTTATTTTATTAATAACTAAAAATGCCGCTATCTTTATTTTGTAATAAAATACACTACACTGTATTTTGGGGACATTTGGGGCACATTTAAAAATTAACCAGAGATCTGAACTCTGGCTAATTTTATCAGTGCTAAAGGCAGCCCTGAATGGAAAGAATAGGAAGAAAGGGCTTTTGACCCCAAGGAAGGCAGCCTGCAACATTGTATAGTGATTTGAGGTGAAGGGGAGGTGTTAGTACTAAAGGGTACTTAAGAAGAGGTTTCAGGAAGCGAAGACCTCTTCATTCTGGACCAGCGAGTTGAAAGAAGCTCCCGCCCTCACTCCCTGAGAATCTCTTCTGGGGATCAAAACTGTTGGCGCAATGCTTGCCTGTGTTTGAGGATCATTTATAAAGTGAGTACCTCCTGGTGGGTCAGGAGAGGTTTGGGATAGCACTTAGGGAAGTGTTACTGGGCAAGCATTGTGGGTTTAAAAGATGTTTAATGTTGTATTTATATAGTTGTTATTTATTATGTTGTAACTAATAAAATAGCTGTGGCCTTTATAACCCAAGTTAATTGTGTGGTTGTCCTTTATTTATCTCAATGGTTTAAGGGTGGAAGGTATTGCCTAATTATGGGGTCATAACAATAACCAGCCACTTGCAATAGCTGGTTAATTATCGCGTGCCCACAAATGAGCAAACTCATAAACACAAACAAGCGCACACACACTCAAACACACAAACAAGCACACACACACTCATACACACAAACAAGCACACAGACACTCATACACACAAACAAGCACACAAACACTCATACACACAAACAAGAACACACACACTCATACACACAAACAAGCACACATACACACTCATACACACAAACAAGCACACACACACTCATACACACAAACAAGCGCACACCCACACTCATACACACAAACAAGCACACACACACTCATACACACAAACAAGCGCACACAAACACTCATACACACAAACAAGCACACACACTCACTCATACACACAAACAAGCGCACACACTCACTCATACACGCAAACAAGCACACACAACCAAGCACATACACTCACTCATACACACAAGCAAGTACACACACTCACTCATACACACAAACAAGCACACACACTCACTCATACACACAAACAAGCGCACACACTCACTCATACACACAAACAAGCACACACACTCACACATACAAACAAACAAGCACACACAAACAAGTGCACACACACACTCATACATACAAACAAGCGCACACACACTCATACACACAAACAAGCACACACACACTCATACACACAAACAAGCGCACACCCACACTCATACACACAAACAAGCACACACACTCACTCATACACACAAACAAGCACACACAAACACTCATACACACAAACAAGCACACACACTCACTCATACACACAAACAAGCGCACACACTCACTCATACACACAAACAAGCACACACAACCAAGCACATACACTCACTCATACACACAAGCAAGCACACACACTCACTCATACACACAAACAAGCGAACACACTCACTCATACACACAAACAAGAACACACACTCACACATACAAACAAACAAGCGCACACACACACTCATACATACAAACAAGCGCACACACACTCATACACACAAACAAGCGCACACACACACTCATACACACAAACAAGTGCACACACTCACTCATACACACAAACCAGCACACACTCACTCATACACACAAACAAACACACACACTCATACACACAAACGCATGCACACACTCACTCATACACACAAACAAGCGCACACGCTCACACACACAAACAAGCACACACACTCATACACACAACCAAGCACATACACTCACTCATACACACAAGCAAGCACACACACTCACTCATACACACAAACAAGCACACACACTCACTCATACACACAAACAAGCGCACACACTCACTCATACACACAAACAAGCACACACACTCACTCATACACACAAACAAGCACACACACATACTCATACACACAAACAAGCGCACGCACACACACACTCATACATACAAACAAGCGCACACACACTCATACACACAAACAAGCGCACACACACACTCATACCCACAAACAAGCGCACACACTCACTCATACACACAAACAAACACACACTCATACACACAAACGCATGCACACACTCACTCATACACACAAACAAGCACACACACACACACTCATACACACAAACAAGCGCACACACACAAACAAGTGCACACACACACTCACCCACACAAACAAGCGCCCACACACACACTCATACACACAAACAAGCGCACACACTCACTCATACACACAAACAAGCGCACACACTCACTCATACACACAAACAAGCACACACACTCACTCATACACACAAACAAGCGCACGCACACACAAACAAGTGCACACACACACTCATACACACAAACAACCGCACACACTCACTCATACACACAAACAAGCACACACACATACTCATACACACAAACAAGCGCGCACACACACACTTATACACACAAACAAGCACACACACACTCATACACACACACACTCACACTGCACATATAACTGGCTAAGGCTTAGTCTAATTAATTAATGCCTTAGTCACATCACTGTCATTATCATGTTAATAATCTTCCCTTATTCACTGATATAATTGCCTCTCTCACATGGTATTTATTTATACATGAAACAAGCTGCCGTACAGTAAGTTGTAGTACAAGAAGCTGTCACCAAACTACCTGCTGCTTTACCAACGTGAAATGATGAGCAGACAACACATGGGAAGGCTGTAAAGGAGCAATTTACTGAGAGTTTGGTGAAGGTTACAGCTAAGTCTCAGCATGTTCAGCTGTGGGATTCAGTATCTGTTGGCGCTGCTTCTTTTGTGTCTTTGCAACACAAGTAAGTGCTCTTGTTTACTGAGGGTCATATATAGTGTAACGCTCCTCCGTACCTGTGCAACACAAGTGAGTGCTCTTGTTTACTGAGGGTCATATATAGTGTAAAGCTCCTCTGTACCTGTGCAACACAAGTGAGTGCTCTTGTTTACTGAGGGTCATATATAGTGTAACGCTCCTCCGTACCTGTGCAACACAAGTGAGTGCTCTTGTTTACTGAGGGTCATATATAGTGTAACGCTCCTCCGTACCTGTGCAACACAAGTGAGTGCTCTTGTTTACTGAGGGTCATATATAGTGTAACGCTCCTCCGTACCTGTGCAACACAAGTGAGTGCTGTTGTTTACTGAGGGTCATATATAGTGTAACGCTCCTCCGTACCTGTGCAACACAAGTGAGTGCTCTTGTTTACTGAGGGTCATATATAGTGTAACGCTCCTCCGTACCTGTGCAACACAAGTGAGTGCTCTTGTTTACTGAGGGTCATATATAGTGTAAGGCTCCTCCATACCTGTGCAACACAAGTGAGTGCTCTTGTTTACTGAGGGTCATATATAGTGTAACGCTCCTCCATACCTGCTTTGTTTTGCTTTTTCTATTTTAGTTTAGTTATTAAAAATAGTATTTATTTATGTATTTGTTTATTTATTTGTTTATTACAATATATAATGTGATTGTGCAGAATATAACCATGTGTGTTATTTCTGTAACATATTTGTATATGATCCTTTGTCTAGCACTCAGCAACTGGTTAGTTACTTATTATTGATAACTTTACTTATTGCAGTTTGGACATAAATATATAAGATATTTGCATGTGATAGGTGATAAGAATTGTGATCAATTGCAACACAAGGAACTGGTCCAAATTATACCTAGGCTTTCCATAATTGTTAGAGGTGAAACTGGGAACATCTGGCGCGGTGCCAGTGGGGTGTGTGGTCAGGGGCGTGGTCAAGGGGGCATGGTGATTGTCGACCGGAACTGATTTTCCAGAGATGGTTGCTATACAGAGACAGTTATGGTAAATAACCCTACAATTAGTAATTTACCTTTATGATCACTGCCTATCACAAAGGGCAGCTTTTGCTAAGCAGTTCCCCAGAATGCGTTCTATCTGCACAAGGTCATTATTACACAGCATTGTACCATATAATATGCCAGGCGGGAAATGTCCCCATTACAGAGCAGCACCGATGCACATATTACAGAGGTATGCGTAGGGTTGTTTTCCATGCCTTAAATACAGAACACTTATAAGTTACACATGCTGCAGGGTGTGCAGGGAGGAATATGAATAGTGTTGTCCAGAAACACAATACATGTTCCTCCCTGCACACTTCCTCTGAGGAAGCGTATGTGAAACGCGACCGCGTTAGGGGATTGTTGTATTTTAAATTGCCGTCCGGTTGTTGAAAATTTACAAGAATGTTGAACTAGTATTGAAAACCTTTCTCTTGAGAAAAGCTATACTAACTGGTACTCTCCTAGTACTGCTAGCACCGAACGTGGGGGCACTGTGCTGATGAAATGTAAACTAACTAAGCTGACAGCTAATGCTGAGCGATTAATTCTAGTGATTTAAAGACACTCGCTGGTGTCTAACAGTCTTTAAGTAAAGATGATTTGTGTCTCTAATAATATATTAATAACGTTGCTCTAGTTACAACTAAATTCACTGATAGTATAACCAATCACAGCGAGGTGTGTTTTTAATGTGTATGTGAGCAGCAGGTAGCCCTTTCCAATTTAGCTGCTTTTTATTTCCCGACCAAATTAAAAGTTATATTTTATTTTTATTTCAGTACATACAGATAGTACAAAAAAGCAATTACTTTTTCTGAGCATTTCCACCTCTTAGTGGTATTTGCTCTCATTTTGAGGTATGCAAATTGTTGCTTAAAGTATTACTACTTATACCAACCTATATACCTACAAGGTCGATAAGTAGAGATTCTATTATATATATCTGTTTCTTTCTTCCTCTTCTTCCTCCCTGCACACCCTGCAGCATGTGTAACTAGGGTTGCCAGGTGTCTACCATAAAAATACCAGACAGATAAACGGGGGGGGGTGGCTGTTGGCGAGTGATTTTTTTTAGAATATATATATATCTATATACACACACATATATATACAGTATATATATTTACAATATTATTATATTATACATATATTATTAAATATACTTATATAAATTGTATATGTATTTGTGTCTGTGTGTGTATATATATACTGTATATTGTGTGTGAGTGAAGGAAGGGTGATATTAAACTATAACAAACATTTTAAAAAAATTGACTGAGTCATACCTCATTGTTTTGATTGTATAATTTTAGACTGAGTCTGATAAGATCTCCCTGCTTCAACTAGAGTGACACTAATTAAAAATGGGATGGCTTATTGGCTGGCAGTGGCAGTTCACCATCCTATCTTGCTGGCTCACTCTGCTCTCTCTGACTGAGTGACACAAACTAAATCACACAGGCTCAGCACACAGGCAGCAGCATAGACTAGACAGCCCGGGTCTTCTTGCTGTTGTGACGTCACGTGCGTGATCACGTGACATCCGACAGACAGTCTAAGTTGAACAGCGCAGGCTGAGGCAGAGCCGGGGCACCGCAATTAGGATCAGAGAGAGAGCCTGCCTGACGTCGAGTGACTAGTACTGACAGTGACTAGTAGTACTACATAGTAGGGCTAGGTGCCGGTGGACACTGGCCAGGGGTGACAGGCTGGGCTAATGGGCTTGGGACTGGCTGCTGCTGGGTTGGGACCTGCTGGGTAGATAACTTACTAGTTGGCTTGGCCCGGATGCGGCTTGGCTTGGTTGGACTGAGGAGGACTCCTGCCACGGTCGGAAATCGGAAGGAACTTAAATAGTTAAAAATTAATAAAAAGCAATTTGCAAAAACACTGTAAACACATCTTAACTACCTAAGGCTACCTTTTTTAAGATAAAAATTACTGGTCAGTAACCTGAAATACCGGACAGTCCGGTCTAATACCGGACACCTGGCAACCCTATGTGTAACTCATAAGTGTCCAGGAAAACATGGCTGAGGTGGCAACAACTTACAACATGCACTTGCCTAGCACACAGACTCTGCACATGTGTGAACACTTAACTCGGAAGTGATCTGCTAAGGCAAAGGTCATATAACAACAAGATGGCGGCATTCTGTCACTGTTGCTATGGAAACAACAGTGACAGTGGAAATGTTTTCTAATGTTCACATAGCTTTATTGTAGACTTAACACACCCATGCACTGTACACACAGGATAAATAACGTTAGATATATAGCAATTTACACAGTGTCTGCTATTGAGCACATGTAGCTGCTGCTATAGCAATGCCTGCTCAGTGACCAGCAGTAGCCCTTGGCTTGCAGCCTGAGGCTCTTTTTGTGACAGCAAAGCCATGTGTGCCAGAAAAATACCCTGCCCTAGTCACTGGCACTGTTGGGGTTAATGTGTTACCCAGGGTGGACTGTTAGCGTCTTGCTACCATGGCAACTGCATGTCCCATAGTGCTGTGTACCTCACAAGCTGCCTACCCTCACGCTTGCCGCACATCATATCTCTATCTATTGGGTTCTTGTAAAGCGCGGCTATTCACCCGTAAGGGTCTCAAGGTGCAGCTCGGGTCTTCTTGCTGTTGTGACGTCACGCGCGTGATCACGTGACGTCCGACAGACAGTCTAAGTTGAACAGCGCAGGCTGAGGCAGAGCCGGGGCACCGCAATTAGGATCAGAGAGAGAGCCTGCCTGACGTCGAGTGACTAGTACTGACAGTGACTAGTAGTACTACATAGTAGGGCTAGGCTTGCCGCACATCATATGACTGATGTCACTCCCTTCTGCGCTATTCAGTGCTGCGCTACTTAGCTTCACAGTACCACTGACTGTAAACAAAGTTTGTCAGGCAGTCAGTAAGGCACATGGACAGAATGGACTCAAAACTTTTTAAAAAAAGTATTTTACCGTACAGCAAACAGAAATACCAGACACCTGGCAAACTGGGTCAGAATGAACTCTTCAGTGGGACACTGGGACAGCTCCTCCAAACAGGGACTATCCCAGCTGGTAAGCCTAAGTATAGTGATAGTTTTTCTCACTCACATACACACACACACACTCACACAAACACTCACACATTCACACACACTCACACATATACACACACATACACACACACACACACAAACACATTTACACATATACATACACACATGCAAACTCTCACACATACACACACACTCACATACACACACACACACTCACACATACACACAAACACTCACACATTCACACACACTCACACATATACACACACATACACACACAAACACATTTACACATATACACACACACATACACACACACTCACATACACACACATACACACCCACACATACACCCACACTCACACATACACACATTGACACATATACACCCACACTCACACATACACACACTCACACATACATACATACATTCACACATATACACACTCTCACACATACACACACACTGTCACACACATACACACACTCACACATTCACACCCACACAAACACCCACTAGGGTTGCCACCTGTCCCTTAAAATACAGAATACTTATAAATTACACATGCTGATGGGTGTGCAGGGTGGAAAATGAATAGTGCTGTCCAGAAACACAATACATTTTCCTCCCTGCACACCCTGCAGCATGTGTAACTCATAAGTGTCCAGGAAAATGTGGCTGAGGTGGCAACCCTAACACCCACACTCGCACACTGTCACTACCACTCACTCACTCACTGGTTTTATGGCTGCATTATTAGATGGAAAGACTTGTGGCTTATTATAGAAATATTTAGAAGACCACACCCATTAAAACGTGAAGGCAATTACCTGTTTTTTGATTAGACTAAAACCTGTATGTAAACTTGCAGCTGGGGAAACCTGTAACTGGGGAGACCACAGGAACCTGACCAGCATTAGTTTAATTATGAGTAAGCAATATTTACAAACAAATATGAAGTTAAAGGAATGCAGTGCAACAATAAAATAATCTCTGGTAGCACATGTTTTTATTTTAAGCAAATACAATTAAATTGTTTGTATTCAGTGTACTTTAGGGAAAAATTACCATAACATTTTCTCCCCTTTAATTTGTTCCCGCTGATCCTGCTGGAGTGTATTAAATTGTTTACAAATAGTCACTTTATCTTTATATCACATTTGAAATAGCTGATTTTGTCTGTGGTATCTCTGAATATACTGAAAGTTTCTATACTTAAAGGGACATAAAAAAAATTCTTCCATGATTTAGATAGAGCATGGGATTTTAAACATGTTTAGTTTTTTTCTATTACGTAATTTGTTTTGTTCAAGAGCTGCTGATTGGTGGCTGCACATATATGCCTCAGATCAGGCGGACAGGTTATGGAGCAGCGGTCTTTAGACCGCTGCTTCATAACTGGTGTTTCTGGCGAGCCTGCAGGCTCGCCAGAAACACGGGGCCTCAAGCTCTATCCGGAGCTTGATTATTATTATTATTATTATTATTATTATTATACTTTATTTATTAAGCGCCAACATATTCCGCAGCGCTGTCCATGGATACAATTCATTTAAGTAAAACAATACAAGACTTGTAAAATACAGGACAAAATTTACAAACACATACAGGAGGGATTGAGGGCCCTATTCCCGTGGGAACTTACAATCTAGCTTGATAGATAGGCCCCTAAAATATTAAAATTACAATCAAAAATAAATATGATTACAATAAAATGCTAAACGCATTTAAATGTGATTAGTACATACATATTTTAATCCATTATTAAAGGGACACTGTACCCACATTTTTTCTTTTGTAATTCAGAAAGAACATGCAATTTTAAGCAACTTTCTAATTTACTCCTATTATCAATTTTTCTTCGTTCTCTTGCTATCTTTATTTGAAAAAGAAGGCATCTAAGCTTGTTTTGGGTTTAGTACTCTGGACAGCACTTTTTTATTGGTGAATGAATTTATCCACCAATCAGCAAGGACAACCGAGGTTGTTCCCCAAAAATGGGCCGGCATCTAAACTTACATTTTTGCATTTCAAATAAAGATCCCAAGAGAATGAAGAAAATTTGATAAAAGGAGTAAATAAGAAAGTTGCTTAAAATGCTCAATCTGAATTACGAAAGAAAAAATGTGGGTACAGTGTCCCTTTAAGCATACTCATATAGTGTATATAATATTCCTTGTCTTAATCTGGATTTAGAGTATTATTTTTATATAACTCAAATAGTGCTTTGTTTTTAGTTCCTTCAACTTGTAGTCATGTCCAATTCCTTAATATGGATGGTCAGGGAAGTGAGAACTAAGCACTATTTGAGTTATATAAAAATAATACTCTAAATCCCAACTAAGACAATACACTTAGTCGGGATTTAGATACGGTTAGTCGCATTTACGCTCTATGATTTAGTGTGGAGGTGCAGGTAGACACATCGTAGGATGGATGGAGGGCTCTGACTCCGTATCATGATTGCTAATGCTATTTGCTCTCAATGCCTTGTTAACGGATCGTAGTACACATAGATTGTTTGCAACAATATGTACACTAAGCTTTGTTATGATTGTCCTAAGAGCTTAGCTGACATTTCTTGATATCGATCACTGCCCACCATATGACATCATCTACTGACCTAGCCAATGATCATCTGAATGTAACACACGCTGACGGAAGAACACTCAATCAATATTGATTGGCTCCGTGAGAGGCGTTGTACATTACTGAGCAGTGATTGGAGGATTACGGTATTAGCTAAGCGTGTTTAAGAGGGTGGCATCCGGGCTTCTGCTTGTCCATATTCCCATTGGAAAAGGCCAACACCACTTCCGAAATGCGTTAGTGTGCTATTTTTAAACTATTTTCATGTTTATCACCCCTGGCACCTGATGCCAACGATTGCTGATATCAGCCAGGAAACAAGGGGGTGATTTCATGAGTTAATTTTAGTTGTTGTTCATTGGTGAGGTTCATTATCAACTATAGCGGATGCGTCCTCATTCTTTTTAAAGAATTTCTCTTTAAAGTTACATAGTTTTAACTTAAATCACTGATTCTTAGGAAAGAGTGCTAGTTAAGCCAGATCCCTTTTTCTTTAGACCTTATACTGTAAGAAAATGTTCCAGCATATAACAATTACATCTTGAATAGTTGAATATTAAAATAAAATAAAAAATCTTAATTTCCACCCCTTAAAAATGCTTACACAGTATCACCAAGGCAAGCTGGTACCTTTATCAAAATGATCTTATGCATTTTAGTATAACAGTGTTAGTCATAGACCTTAAAAGGACATAAAAATTGAAAAAAAAAAGTATTGGAGTGTTTTATTGCATTATTTCATACATATACCTATGTGCCCCTGGAAAGGGATTATAAATATAATTAAGGTCCAAAAAATGCAATGCACTACTGGGAGCTAGCTGAATATGATGAGCCACTGACAAGAGGCATATATGTGTATCCACCAATCACCAGCTAGTTCTCTGCAGTCTATTGTTTCTTTTTAACCTATAGTTATGCTTGTCAGTAAAAGATACCAAGTGAATACATTAAACACAATGTAAAGGCAATTATCCTTGTTCCCTTATTTTTTCTTTGGCACTCCTAGTGGTCATACCCATGTATTGTTTTTGTATAAATCATAAAAGAGCAAGAAGTATGATCATTTACACAATTCTTTACTTTGAAGTCAGTAGAAATGAATATAAAAAACATAAGTGCACAAAATCTGTAATATTTATTAATAATGATGAGTAAGGTAAAGAGTCTCCTTTCGTTTGCTCCGTAGGTGCAAAGATGGAGCTAAAGGGTCCTTCCTCTCACCTGGCTACGCTGGGCTCTGATGTCGTCCTTACTTGTAAATTTCACGTGGAAAAACCACCATTGAATCTTGACTTTCTAGCTATAGTGTGGTACTTTCAGGACATTGAGGTGATAAGTTACTATAAAACAGTAAAGACCACTCTAGATGGACTCTCCATGGATATGCGGACAATAAGTAATGGGGATGCCTCTCTAACTATTTCCAAAGTTAGGATCTCACATGAAGGAAACTACAGATGCGTGGTGGTGTATAGTCCAGAAAAACAAGAAAAAGAGGTCACGTTACACATTCAAGGTTGGTAAATAAACTCAACTATCAGTGGAGAAATGAATCTTCAATATGAAGTCACTGAGGAGTCAATAGACTTGTGACCTTAAAAAGGATATAAAACCCCAAAATTTGCTTTGTTCCCATGATATTCTTTGTTGAAGAGATACTTACGTAGGTGTCTGGAGCACTTAATGGCAGGAAATAGTGCTGCCCTCTAGTGCTTCTGCAAATGAATAACGTTTTTGCAAAACTGCTGTATGGCGGTCAAGACACGTGCACGCTCCTGAGCTTAAGTCCCTGCTTTTCAACAAAAGATACCTAGAAAACAAAGAAATCTGTTGCACAAAGCCCATGACGTATAACGTATTCTCTTTGCAAAGTGTACATGAAAATGCAAATATTTCATATTGCGAAAATGTTTTCATAACGGAATATGTTCTATTTATTTATAAATAACTATTTCTCTATATATTTGATGATTTTTGGACTGATATATCTATTTATAGCAATCTATTTATATGAATATATATATATATATATAAGTAGAAATAGCGGGTGTCCCAGCACTCCAACCTTGGTAATGTGTCGAATACCTGGGTGCAATCCTTAAGGTACATATGCAATATAAAGTTGGAAGTGAAGGGCACTCTCAGGATTTGTGTAGAAACAAAATGTTTTTATTACGGATCACATCAAAGTCACAATCAAAGTCAACGTTTCGGCCCTCTTAAGAGCCTTCTTCAAGACAAAAATCCTGTTTGTGGAGCACGGCTACGCGCCAATATGAGATTCTTTTTGTCTTGAAGAAGGCTCTTAAGAGGGCCGAGACGTCGACTTTGATTGTGACTTTGATGTGATCCGTAATAAAAACATTTTGTTTCTACACAAATCCTGAGAGTGCCCTTCACTTCCAACTTTATATTGTATATATATATATATATATATATATATATATATATATGTCTAGATATCTCGAGATCTATATGCGAATATCTCATTGAAAATCCCTCTGAGATATTATTTAATGCCTAAGATTGTAATGTAAAATATTTTCATTATCTCCATAGTCAAACATATCTGTATATACTGTATATATAAATCCATGATTCTCTATTTATGTGTATGCACAGTATGTCAATGTAAAATCACTGTGTAGGTTTTTTTTCCTAACACCCGAGATCGCATTTCAGGATCCCTTATAACTTTTGTGTGCAAAAATGTTTTAAATAATTTTTATTAGACTGTGTTAATATGAGTGTAGTGTGTAATGTATTTTTGAAGTGTTTCGTTAAACTTTTATGTTGCGCAAAATTATTAACTACAGCTCTTCAAGCAGAGAAAGGATTGTTGCGTAAAAGGCAAATGCGCGTGTGCAATCACGATTTTTCAAGACTTGTAATACCTGCGCAATTGAAATTGATTGCGAAAACACCATATCGCGCGCAGAAAAATCATAGCGCGCGACTTGTAATCTTGCCCATAATGTTTTATTTATTCATAAATACATATTTCTACATATATCTGAGGGTATTCTGCATAAATATATATATATGTCGAGGGGTCAACAGTGCGTAAATGTTCTATACTAAAACATGAAACATGGGAACACATAAAATAAAATGAATCAGATACAGTGATAAAAAATGTTACTAAGAGAACACAAAATCCAATCTGATAAACGGATAGAATGGTATTCCCCTTACCAGAAGATACCTCAATCTGATGAGGTAAGTTGCCGCAACTAGTAGGGGGTAGTAGAAATCAGTGCGAGTCCTCTGCCTCTTGGAGTAAGTATTCCTCTGTGTTTTCTTCCTCTCTAAGGTGTTAGCCCATAAAATAGAGAAAAGCCCACTGCTTATTGGCTTTAACTTCAACTTCAAGCCAGAGGGCGGAGTATAACTGCAGGCTAGCCAAATGCAGGCTTCTCGGCCTATCCTAGAAAGATACCAAAAGAAGGAGATCAGCAAATCATCTTGCACTGCTCATTTCTGTACTGTACATTAAAGTATACAGGGCAACAGCATCTGATTGGCTAGTCTGCAGTTATACTCTGCCCTCTGGCTTGAGGTTAAAGCCAATAAGCAGTGTGGTTTTTCTCTATTTTATGGGCTAACACCTTAGAGAGGAAGAAAACACAGAGGAATACGCTTACTCCAAGAGGCAGAGGACTCGCCACTGATTTCTACTACCCCCTACTAGTTGTGGTATCTTCTGGTAAGGGGAATACCATTCTATCCATTTATCAGATTGGATTTTGTGTTCTCTTAGTAACATTTTTTATCATGTGTTCTCATATGTTTCATGTTTTAGTATAGAACATTTATGCGCTGTTGACCCCTTGACTTCTAAATTTTTTACACATTTGAATAGGTGAAAGTTTGTTCCTTCACCTGCTCGATGTGTAATCCAATAGCAGCATTTTGTTCTCCACCTATATACTGGCGCATATCCATTAGTGCTGCTTGTTCCCATCCCAGTTCTCTGGCTTGTGACATTCTACTTGTTTTCCTATATATATATATTTAGATAGATAGATGATTATATATAGTATGTATATATAGGCAGGTATATATAGGAATTCTATTTATACATACATAGAACATATTCTGCTATGTGCAGAACATTGGAATGTCAAATATTTACAGTAAATACACAGTATAACACTTTATTAGATATGAATATTGCATAAATTTTTTTTTTTTTTGTTTTCATCTACTTAAAGGGACACTCAAGTCAAAATAAACTTTTATGATTCAGACAGAGCAGCAGATTTAAGACACTTTCCAATTTACTTCCATTATCAAATTTTG
The DNA here is from genome assembly GCF_027579735.1 of Bombina bombina. Classification (NCBI taxonomy): domain Eukaryota; kingdom Metazoa; phylum Chordata; class Amphibia; order Anura; family Bombinatoridae; genus Bombina; species Bombina bombina. The sequence continues at coordinate 40,003,633 of NC_069509.1, forward strand.
CACAGTCTTTTTATACTCACACTTTTTGGTGAGCAAGATCCTACTGAGCATGTACACAAGCTCACATGGTATATGTATACTAGTCTGTGATTGGCTAATGTCTGTCACGTGATATAGGGGTTGGAAAATGGGAGAAAAATACATTTGTCAGAAAAAATCTACTGCTTATTTGAAATTCAGAGTGGGTGTTAAAGCATTGTCTTTTTATTATGCACTTGTTAATTATGTAATTCTACTGCATTAACGGCAAAGGATTCCAATGCACTTCTGTATATGTCTATATATGTGTACACATGTATTTATGTGTTTATATGTGTATATATGTCTGTAAATAGATATATACACATATAAATACATAAATATATATGTACACACACACACACATATATATATATATAGTGGGTATGGAAACAAATCACCCCCCTTGAAAATAATCACATTTTGTTGCTTTGCAGCCTGAAATAAAGATAGACACAGTTTTTTGTTTATCCAGTTGTAATTTCTCAGTGCAACTTATAACATTCAAGTGAAAGATATAACACCAACATGTCAGGCGAAAATAAAGACAATTCAAAAACAGAATCACTGAGTTGGAAAAAGGATCACCCCCTCCTAAAATTACTTGTAAACTCAATAAGGTGTAGCTAATCACCTTCTCAACGGCACACAAAGGCATTTAACCTATAACTGTGATCAGCTGTGGGCATATTGATTAACTCAGCATGAAAAGAGCTTTACTGAAACATCTCTGTCCCTGCTAGTGCAACTGAAACAAACAATCAACTATGGGTGGCAAGGCACTGTCAAAAGATCTCCGGGATAATGTTGTGGACAGGCACAAGTCAGGAGATGGACACAAGAGTATATGAAAGGCTTTATCAATGCCTAGAAGCACAGTGAAGGCTATTATTAAGAAGTGGAAGGAATTTGGTACAATACAGACCCTCTCTGGATCAGGACATTGCCCCAAACTGGATTAAAGAGCCAGGAGGAAACTAATGCAGGGGTCGGCATTGCACCAGCAGTTCGCAAGAACTGCTGGTGCAATTTTAAATGCCGACAGTGTATGCTGTTGGCATTTATCGATGTGCAGCGGACCTGATCCGCTATATCGGATCATGCCAGCTCGCACCATAATAAATAGGCCCACTATTGTCACTAGGTTGATAGATTAACTAATATCTGCAAATTGCGGACTTTAATGATGATTAATATTACAAACAGATAAGTAACATTGTGCCTGCATTAAGCTGATCATAACCATAGCAAGCTTATAGGATTGATTAGATACTCATATATTGTGTATGTTTAGATGTATATACAAACATTCTAGATTACTTTATCTATTACTATTTGTTGCTCATCAGAGCAGGCGGACAGGGTTATGCTCCATAAATTGTGCTTCTGGCGAGTCTGAAGACTCACCAAAAAAACAGGCCCTCAAGCTCCGTACGGAGCTTGATAAATGGGCCTCAGTGAGTGCAGATTTTGTTTGGTAATATATATATACACACACAAACACTTCAATTCTGAAAAAGTTGGGACAGTATGGAAAATGCAAAAAAACAAACAAAAAGTCATTTGAAAATTCAATTCACCCTGTACTATTTTTAAACACATTATTAACACATTTATTTGATGTTTTACTTTGTGAATTTAATGTATTTTTGAATATTAATACTCATTTCAAATCTGATGACTGCAACACACTCCAAAAAAGTTTGGTAAGGGGAAATTTAGGACTATTAGCAATGTGACAAGTTGAAATAAGAAGGTGATGTGAAACAGGGGAGGCAATTGTATAATCGTAAGGTGCCTCCAAAAAGTCCTAGCCCTTCAAGAGCAAGAATGGGTTGAGGCTCGCCAATCTGCCAACAGATGCCTCAGCAAATAATCCAACACTTTGAGAACAAAGTTCCCCAAAGAAAAATCGGTAGGATTTTGGGTATTTCACCTTCTACAATGCACAATGTAATTAAAAGATTCAAGGAATCCAGTCAAATCTTGGTGCATAAAGGGTAAGGTCGAAAACCACTTCTGAATGCATGTGATCTCCAATCCCTCAGATGTCACTGTCTAAAAAAAACCCATGAGCCTGTAATGGATATCCTGACATGGGTTCGGAAATACTTTGGAAAACCTTTGTCTGCCAACACCATTGCCTGCTGCATCCACAGATGCAAGTTAAGGCTTTACTATGCAAAGCAGAAGCCATACATCAATACTGTCTAGAAGCCACTCATCTGAGATGGACAGTAGCACAGTGGAATCGTCAACATTTCAAATAGTTTTTGGAAAAAACAGCCATTCTGTTCTCCGGGCCAAAGAGGAAAAGGAACATCCAAGCTGTTATCAGGGTCAGGTCCAAAAGCCAGCATCTGTCATGGTATGGGGGGGGGGGTGTCAGTGCCCATGGCATGGGTAATTTAAATGTATACATTTTGGAGCAGCATATGCTGCCATCCCGACGTTGTTTTTTCCAGGGACTTCCCTGAATTTTCCAGCACATTCTTCCCGGATTACAAGTGCATGGTTGCGTAAGCGAGTGCTAGCATGGCCAGCTTGCAGTTCTGACCTTTCTCTGATTGAAAATGTGTGGTGCATTATGGGTAAGGCAATGAAGGCCATGTACAATTGCACAGCTGAAGACATGCATAATGGATGAATGGGGGAAAACTTTGCTTGCTAAACTTAACCAACTGGTGTCTTCATTGCCCAAATGCTTAATAAGTGTTTTTAAAAGAAAAAGTGATGTTACACAGTGATAAACAGTAGACTGTCCCAACTTTTTTGGAGTGTGTTGCAGTCATCAGATTTGAAATGAGTGAATATTTTAAAAAATACATTCAATACACAATGTAAAACATCAAATAATGTGTTACTAATGTGTTTTCAATATTGAACAGGGTGAAATGAGTTTTTAAATGACTCTTTTTGTTTGTTTTTTTGCATTTTCCATGCTGTCCCAACTTTTTCGGAATTGGGGTTTTACTAGCCCAGAGGGAAAAAGTTAGTAAACAAACAGTCAAACCAGCAGTGCGCTCTTTCCTCCCTCACCGCATAAGGCAGTACTTCCGGGTTACGGCACACAGGAGAGTGGGGATGACGTCAAGTCACAGAAGCCGGCAAAGGGACTGCAGCGCATCCGTCCCATACGCTAAGAAGTAGATAATCCAGAAAACAGAATAATGTCCCAGGAGCCGGCAAATATAAAATATATCCAATCTTTATTTGAGTAAATGTAAAAACAGCATACGGTTCAGTCCATCAGAACAACAGCACAAACTGACCAGATTAAAACACAACAAGAGGGAGAGAAGCTGCGCTCCTCATGCAGCAGACATGTTTCGTGCTTACCAAGCACTTGTTCACTGCTTAAAGGAGCAGCAGCTGCCTTCCGCTTAAATAGGCTACAGCTGTGACTATATTTAAAGATACATCACACATATTCATATTTAGATATTTAAAAATAATTATCTCCCTCATGCAGTGTATATAACTTGTTTAGATATAAAAGCACTCCTCACTACATAGTACAGGAAAACATACGAATTGATAGACATTTCATGATACTTTGAATGGCAATTATATAGCAATTTATAGAGTGCTAAAACGTTAAAAAGATTTGATTCATGAAATAGCAAAACTTATAAATCATAACTAATATCCTAATTCAATCCAAACAAATAATACTACAGAAAGTCTATCTAGTCTGTATAGATAGAAATTATCATATATATACAGATCCCTAGACACATAGATCTATATCCCTCCTTAGGTTTAGACCATGGGGCATAGACGTATTTAGGGTAAATATCCAATACACCTCTCTTAAATTAAGTTTATTTTGTCTATTGCCTCCTCTTCTCCACCGTGGAACATGGTCTATACCCTGCAAGGATAAAAGAGACGCATCAGAGTTGTGGAATGTTTTAAAGTGTCTTGCAATGGGGGTGTCAGAATCTGGATCCTCTATGGAACGCACATGTTCAAGGAATCATTCTTTTAGGGGTCTTTTGGACCTCCCCACATACTGTTTTGAACAGCCTCTGCATGTCAAAAGGTAAATGACATGTGTAGTAACACATGTTATGTAAAACTTGATCTGATGCATTTTTCCAGTAATGGAAGAGGTGAAAAATTCACCTTCATTCACAGATTCACATGTTTTACATATCCTGTGTCTACATTTAAAGAAACCCTTTTTTTCTTTAAGCCAGCAATTCTGTTTTAATCTCGGTAGATCAGATGGTGAAACATAATTACCCAAGGTTTTTCCTCTTTTGGAGATGAATTGGCAACCTTCACTGACTATCCCTTTAAGGATTGGGTCAGTATGTAAAATCGGTAGGGATTCCTTTATTATTTCACAGATTTTGTTATATTCAAGGCTATAAGTAGTAATAAACTTAGGTTTGCCTATCTCCATATGTCCTTTATTTTTATTTTTATATTGCAAAAGTGTGGTCCTCGGTATAGTATCTACCTCTTTGCGAGCTTTGTCTAGGATAGTTTCATTGTATCCTCTTTCTCTCAATCTCTGAGTGATAATGTCAGCTTGTTTTTGGTAATTACTTTCATTTGTACAGTTTCTTTTGGCCCTAATATATTGGCCTTTGGGGATCCCTTGTAACGTATGTCTAGGGTGACAGGAATTAAACTCAAGGATAGTGTTTCCTGCTGTGGCCTTTCTGTATAGATCAGTCTCTATTACTCCCGTATCAATATTACCAATGATGGTAATATCCAAAAAATTAATTCTGTCATAACTGTGTTCACCCACCAATTTAATGTTATGGTCATTGTTATTAAGATAAGTACAAAAATCATCTACTGTACTATCCGCACAGTCCAAAATCAGTATCACATCATCAATATATCTGGCAAAAAACACTATATTATGTTGATAGGGGTTCCTATCTCCAAAGACGTGGATTGAATTAGGATATTAGTTATGATTTATAAGTTTTGCTATTTCATGAATCAAATCTTTTTAACGTTTTAGCACTCTATAAATTGCTATATAATTGCCATTCAAAGTATCATGAAATGTCTATCAATTCGTATGTTTTCCTGTACTATGTAGTGAGGAGTGCTTTTATATCTAAACAAGTTATATACACTGCATGAGGGAGATAATTATTTTTAAATATCTAAATATGAATATGTGTGATGTATCTTTAAATATAGTCACAGCTGTAGCCTATTTAAGCGGAAGGCAGCTGCTGCTCCTTTAAGCAGTGAACAAGTGCTTGGTAAGCACGAAACATGTCTGCTGCATGAGGAGCGCAGCTTCTCTCCCTCTTGTTGTGTTTTAATCTGGTCAGTTTGTGCTGTTGTTCTGATGGACTGAACCGTATGCTGTTTTTACATTTACATAAAGATTGGATATATTTTATATTTGCCGGCTCCTGGGACATTATTCTGTTTTCTGGAAAAAGTTAGTAGTCCAGTCACTGTTAAAGATAAGAACAAGTCAAATTTATAAGTCGTCCACTGCAATTTCTAAGTTGTCCGGGACCTCTAGACTACTGGAAATTTCATATTTATATATATATATGCATGTATCTTTATGGTAAAGCCCTTATAGTTTTTAAAATAATTTTTATCAGATAGTGTTATTTTTGTAACTGTACTTAGTAATGTATGCTATCCCGATGAGCATAAACTTAATTTTCACTCAAGAGATTGTGTTTTACTTTCAACTTGTAATATAGGTGAAAAACCTGACATGCGCAAACACCCGTGATATGCCTCTTTTCGCTTGCGTTGAACTATTAACAATCTGGCCCAATGTGTTTCCAATTATCAATTTTACTAACTGGAGTGTATTACATTTTTACAAATAGCTCATTCACCTTAATTTTCTCATTTGAAATAGCTGATTTAGTGGTCTTTTAAGTTCTGGTTAAAAAAAAACCCATGTAAACAAGAAAGTTTAGATAAAATAATGCTCCCAGTAGGGGGCTGTGACAGAGAGGTAATAAAATGTTAATTTTCCATTGTTCGCTCTAAGTACTGACTTTGGTAAACAATGAGAAATAAGATAAGGAGTACTTTGAGTAAATAATTACTAATTAGGTCTGCTCTACCTATAAGCCAAGCTTATTTAATTGGGTTATGCTTTCAAGTAGCAAAAACAACTATTTTATGTACAAAATATACCTAAAGGACCAATATCCCATATAATTTAAACTCTGCAGCTTATATAACAAGCAATCAAAAACACATTAATGGAAAACCAGTTTTACCATACACTGTCCCTTTAAAATAAAATAAGAATTTGTGTTACTGAATTATAATCCTTCACTTCCTCTTAAAGAGTAGATGCTTGAGATACCTTCTCTTAGGGTAATCAGAGTTGTCAATGTCTGTGGTGTATTTATGTTTTATGCTGCCTTAGGCCTAGCTGTGTGTTGTCATTCACTGTCCCTAGTCTATGGTCCAGGTCTTAGCTTCTCATCTTATTCCACCTTGCTAGGGCAGCACAAGGAGAAACCTGAGAACAAATTCCCAGGAGGGAAAATTTATTTACTTAGAAAAACAATAAATAAACAATTAAAGCTGGGTGGAAAGAAGTAATTAATTACAATCCTGCTAAGGCTGGTGCAGCTACTTGTGAAGAGGTCACGCTTGCCCATATTGCCATAAGCCCCCCTAGAGACATTCTTCTTGTGAACCCTGATACACTTTCATCATAACCCTGTAGCCGAATGCTTTGGCTCCTTATGTTGTCCATTCTCTTCCTGATACCCAGCTACACATTAGCCACAACCCATTTCCTCCTCCAAGAAAAAGCTTCACTTGAACCATTGCTACCACCTCCCAGACACCACAATAATGCAAGAAGAACCCAAACATTTACTGTGAGGATGTCTAACACCACATTGGACAGATGAACACCATCAGATTTATATACTGGGGGATAGTTATGTGTCATGCAACTAGCCTTCTTCCTGAATTGGAAGAAAAATAAAGAGATGAGGACACAGAGAGGAAAGTCAGAGAAAAATGCAGTAAAGGATCATAGGAACTATAAGGGGGTAAAAGTGAAGGGGGTGAACAGTCACTAAAATATTCTTCTTTTTAGCAGGAACAGCTGGACCCTCAGACGATCACCACACTTTTCCAGATAAGAGAAACAAAGGTAAGTGACTATACCCAGTCTTGCAGGTCCTATATATAGCCAAGACACCTCCCCCACATTACTTCTAGTGCAGTTCACGCTCGAGCAAGAGCATTAATTAGCGCTGCACTTGTAATCTGGCCCATTATTGGTTAAGTGGCATAAAAACTGCATTGAATCATATTAGAGAGTTGCTATAAACAGTGAAATAGTTGACACATGTTACTATTTATTTGGACAAATATATTTTGCTTTTGTGAAGGTCTGTGAAAAATCTGGAGAAAACTTAGCTCCAGAGGGGTAATGCACTGCGGATCCTGATGCTGGTTCAGCATCTGTGGTCAGTTCTGGACCAGTGGCTTATTGTGATCCAGAGCCAACTTATAACTATGGTATTTTACAGATGTAACTTATGGAAAGACAAAAATTTAAGACACAACATTTATAGAAGATCTCACAAACATTCAGCTAGGCTGGTAATCCAAAGTCTGAAACAATTTATATATATATATATATATATATATATATATATATATATATATATATACACATATATATATATATATATATATATATATATATATACACATATATATATATATATATATATATATATATACACAGGTATTTTTATATATGATTGTATATACTGTAATTATATATAATTTAAATATATATTTATGATTTCATATGCTATGTATATATATATATATATATATATATATAAATTTAATTATCTTTTTTTTTCTTTTTTCAGAATCTCGAATCAGTGAAAGTGACGTAAGGGACATGTTCCTTATTACCCTTATTATGGTGATCCTGGGGGTTTTAACATTTGTTGGAATTGGAATCTTTTGCTGCATTAGTAAAAGTAAGAAACTAATATTATGTCCTTTACAGCTCTAGCTGTAACATTCCACTTTAGTAAAGCTGTGTTTGCTTGACACAGAAAAAATGGTTTTACTATTGAATGTGATGATTGTGAGCATAAATGACAGACGAGTAAATATCTGTACAAATACTAAGCAAGCTCTGGGAAGTACATCTAGGGAACAGTCTAGGTCCAGAGATGGATATTTCCCCTATTTAGAAATGTCAGGCAGACAAGGTTCTCTCCCAGGAACCTGTGAAACCGATATTCCGGCAACAGCACAGAATCCACTGCCCACATTTTTCATTAAACAAGCAAATGCTCATGCAGCCACACCCCCTGCTCTTGTGTAACCAATCACGCAAGAGCATGACTTATCAATCATCCTGTGCAGATATTAAGAGTCCAGCAACATAACTATTGTTTAAGGCAGGGGTATCAAGCTCAATTTATCTGGGGGCAACTGGCAAAATGTTTTTCGCTCATGGGGGCCACTTGAACTGAGTAAGTGCTCCGGAACAAGTTATACTAGGAACTGGAAGTGACATTTATCAAAGTAGTAGTGCATAGTGGGAGTTGTAGCCCACAGCAGACATACACAGTTGTCTATATTTATCTTGTGAGTGCCAAGTGAAGTGATCATTCTGGAACTGTATAAAAATGTAAAAAAAAGTTACATTTATCCAAGCAGTGTATGGTGGGAGTCTACACTGAATACTTGTGTTTATATTTATCTTGTGAGTGCCTATATAGAACATCAAATTAATAGTTTACCTACTAAACTAAGAAGGGCCAGATGAAACTATCTTGAGTGCCGCATATGGCCCCAGGGCCTGTACTTTGAGACCACTGGTTTAAAAAGGTTTGTAAATGGACACCACTGAATCAAGGAAGCGTTGTGCTATGAAGCAGTATTACATGATTTTATGTGGTGATTTAAAGAGGCATTCAAGTCAAAATTAAAGTTTAATGATTCACAAAGAGTATGCAATTTAAAAAAAATCCAATTCACTCACAGTATCAAACTGTCCATAATCTATGGACTATGTACCAGCTACTGATGGCTGTCATAAGATACAGGGGACAGGGGAATTAAATGAAACTTTGAAATTTGTTAGAAAAAAAATCTACTTATTGTTTTAAATTTAATGATATTCTACTGTAGTCAATGGTTCTTTTAATATTATTATACTTTATTTATGAAGCGCCAACATATTCCACAGCGCTGTGAATGAGTACAATTCATTTAAATAAAACAATGATATAAAACTTGTAAGATATAGGACAAAATTTACAAACACATACAGGTGTAATTGAGGGCCCTATTCCTGTGGGAACTTACAATCTAGAAGGGTAGGAGGTTGAGAAACTGGAGGTGAGGACTGCAAGATTGAGAAAGATGTTAATGCAGAGTTATATGAAGGAAATGTTGTTAGGTAAGTGAAATTAATTTATTATTGAGTTGGGTGGTAGGCTTCTCTGAACAGAAAAGTCTTCAGGGAGCAGAAGAAAGATTAGGGCAAAGCCTGACAGCATGGGGGAAAGTGTTCCAGAGGGTAGGTGCTGCACGACAGAAGTCCTGCAATCTAGTATGAGAGGAGGTGATAGTCGCGGATGCAAGGAGCAGGTCATTGTTGGATCTTGGTGGGCGGGCTGGAGTATACTTGTGCATTAGAGAGGATAGGTAGAGGGGAGCGGCGTTGATGAGAGCTTTGTATGTAAGGGTGAGCATTTTGATTTGAATTATGCTGTGAATGGGGAGCCAATGAAGGGACTCGTAGAGAGGTGCAGCAGATACAGAGTGTTGGGAGAGGTGGACTAGCCTGACAGAGGCATTTAGGATGGATTGAAGAGGAGAGAGGCGAGAAAGAGGAAGGCCAGTAAGTAGGTTATTGCAGTAGTCAAGTCGGGAAATACCAAGGGAGTGGATTATTTGCTTTGTGGTGTTAGCGCTCAGAAAAGGTCAAATCTTGGAAATATTACGTAGATGATTGCGGCAGGATGTAGAAAGCGATTGGATGTGGGGGACGAAGGATAGTTTTGAGTCAAGTGTAACTCTGAGGCAGCGGACTTGGGGCAATGGGGAAATGGTGATGCCGTCAACAGGGATAGAGAAGTCAGAAGTCGGAGTAGAACTTGAGGGGGGATAAGAAGGAGCTCAGTCTTGTACATGTTAATCTTTAGGTGGCGAGAGGCCATCCAGGAAGAAATACCAGATAAGCAGTCACTGGCATGAGAAAGGACTGCTTTCTTTATGTTTTCATCAAGTCTCGCATGAGCTTCCCAGTGCTTGCTCAACGGGTATATAGTTACTTAACCCCTAGTGTTCTGTATTTACATGTGTAAATAGAAACAATTAACTATTTAACTGAAAATATCTGCAGGAAAAGCAAATAATTTGGAAGCATTTAAAACTGTTATATAGCTAGCATTGTTTTGCAGTCCAGTGAAAAACACTTTGAAAAGTCTCCTAAGTATGTACCTTATCTCTCCGGTGACTAATAATCAAGTAAGCACTGTATACAGTGTTTCAATGTTGCTGTTCTGCATCCTGCAGTATACAGTCAAGCCATATCATCATTATATATAAACCATATAATTTAGGGCTCTATTTTCTAAAGCTCTCTAAACCTCTTGGGTTACTTCACATAGGTTCTGTATGCAAAAGAAAGACAAGCACTATTATTAAAAAGTATTCTGCAAAATATACATTTACATTATGCTGCAAATTTCTCATTTAAAGGAAAAAATAAATATTTAATATACATTGCCAATGTTATTTTAAAATACTAGGTTAAACTTTTACCAAAAAATACAAAATGAAAAGTGTATTTTTTATTTTTGAATTGTAAGATAAATCTCTGCAAGTGGACTGAACAGAGATGTTCCTTGGGCGTGCATTCTCGCAGGTCTCTTCATAATCTCTAAGCATGTTGAGTTTGCAGATCTCGCTGTTTTATCATGCAAAGTAGAAGCTGACGAGTCTGTTTATAAATGTATGTAATTTATATAATTCACTAAGGGGTAAATTACAAGTGGAGCAGTATTTAATGCTCCCGCGCTAACTCTGCTAGAAGTAAGATTTTTGCGGGCGTCGGTTAGCGTACCAATTACAAGTTGAAAGTAAAAAGTTATCGCTAACCCAATGCATGAAAATATGCTGAACTTAAAATTTCACGTGCACATTAACATGTTCCCCATAGAAAAAAAAAAAACACCCCACTCGCGCGTAAATTCAATCACATATTCTCAAGTGCACTAATTGGACATGAAAATATAAATATTTCACATTCCAATGTTCTTCACATGGAAGAATATGTTCTATTTATTCATTAACACATATTTGTACATATATCTTATGGTACTTTGGTACAATATATATCTATACATATATATATATATATATATATATAATATACATATATACAGATATATATAGTAATATTTATTTATAAATACATAGAACAAATTCCCCTATATGCAGAACATTGGAATGTGAAATATTTACAGTAAATACACAGTATAACACTTTATTAATAATGAATATTGTATAAATACATATGTATACATATATATGTATGTGTTTCTATGTGTATATATGTCTGTAAATACATATATATATATATATACACATATAAATACATAAAGACATTTGTATACATACTGTATATAAACATATATATACATACATAAACATATGTATTTATGTGTATGTATCCATATGTTAAAGCCCTTTGCAGCTTTGTTTTACTAACACCTGAGACCTCATATCTTTAATCCTTTATAACTTTCCTGTGCAATATTTTTTATAAATAATTGTTATTAGACGGTGTTATTATGAGTGTAACTGTACTTTTAAACATATTTTTGATGTGTTTTGTGACACTTTTTTTGTTTTGTGAAACAGTTAACCACAGCTCTGAGTTCACTCTATCCCGATGCGTACAAACACCTGCGATAAACTTGTGCGTAACTGTTAGCACGGCACTCGTAATCTGGCCCTAAATGTATATTGATAGAAATAGATGTGTTTGAAAAACTAGAAGCAAATGCAACATAAATTACTCTAAAAACTGTGCAATTTGATTTGTTTGTGCTTAAATGGCCATAATACTAAAAAAACGACATGCTCTAATTTGTTAGAGCACTTCTTTTTAAGACTATTGACTCTACATACATATACACCTTTGAGCCCGTCCCAGTCCAACACCTTCTCATATACCATATCCCTTTCAATCACATTTTTTTCTTCAAAATAATAAACCTTTATTTTATATTTAATATGTAAAAAAAGCGTTAATTTGAGGTATAAAAGCGCATCCTGCACTATCCATTCAAATTATCGTGTGCCTCAAAAAAATGTGCGTTTTAAGATTCTCTGGTGAACCTTTTTTACCGTTCACTTGCAATACCAAATTGTGCATTTTTTCAATGCAGGGTCACGTTAATGCACCTTTGCGCTATTAGTTGCGCTTCACTAGTAATCTAGGCTATAATGTGCTTACCCCGTCTTTTGTCTGACTTCCCTCTCCTTCTATTAGTTTTTTCTGTTTTTTGCAGTGGGTAGTACAGTATATCAGAAGCTGTATGAGAACGTTCTGCTTTGGACAAAGTGTGATGGTCTGGACATGCGAGTGATACAGCAGATAACTTAACATCACAGTGCTGTGTGGCTCATTTAAAGCCAAGTCACATGACCATGCTCTTCCTTTCTAATAATAGGGTGATCAGTGCTACTTCTGATTGGCTGTACTATCCGCAGTGTAACAACTAAAAAGAAAAAATAGCCAGAGACAGAAGATGGCCAGAGAAGTCATATGTGCAAAACAAAACAAGACAGAAAAGTTATATTAACCTCTTAAGGACATATGACGGAATTTTTCCGTCATAAAACAATTGAGCAAACTGAAAGCTGTGTCCTTAAAGGGTTAAATAAACAATGTATTGGTGAAATAGATTGTTTAGTTTCCCTTTAATAATCTGTATTGTAATTTCAGGTTATGGTTGCAGAAAGCAGAAAGTTCCTTCTGGAGAAAGAGATGAGCCTCCTTTGCTTTCTAATAACCATAGCAATGACCAAGATGAGAACAATTCTCAGCCAACCCCAATGGAACCTTACAGTGACAACACAGAGGAAGAAAATGATGCTGACGATTCAACAAAAAATCAGCAAAATTCTTCTTTAAGGCCAGCAATCCCAGAAATTAGTAAGTATGAACTGCTCAAGGAATAAAAAATAAAATTAAAAAAACAAAACAATGACAAATACTGTAAGTATGATGCCTAATCATGTAAAATACCAAACCGTTTTGGTTTGTCTCATATATTTCTCACAACTGTAGACCTTCACATTAACCCATTCAATACTTATACACAATTATATGTACAACCTACTTGCACCACCTAGTGGTTACATATTACAATACATCAATGAATATTAAAACAATCAAACATTTCATAGCTGTCTTTAACACAGGGCAAAAGGGGTAGCTGCCCAGGGTCCAGTCTTTGTTGAGGGACCCAAGAATCAGACTGCTGATGTCATGTGACATGGGGACACACTGCTCCCTTCAGTCTTGAGGCTGTGTGACTCATCTCACACTGTATCTATGCAGCCTTGGGCAGACAGCATCTAGTCTGCTGGTCCCCTTAGCCCTGCTCTTTGTGCTGTGGCCCTAAGATCAACTAACTGAAGTTTGTTAGGGAAACAGCGCTTTGTAGAAAGGTGGGAAGGATAAGTGAGTGCACACACGCCCCTCCCCCATGCAGCATTGTCTAGTGCAGGGTAAGAGGGAACTTGTTCCTAGCAAAGAAGTGACATATGCTGCTGTGGCTGATGTATACTGTCAAGCTGATACTTCACATAAGGTTTATTTTTTATAGGTTTTTTCTCTGTGTCTCAGATTTTACAGCTTCCTATATTAGTTCTGCTGTTCCAGTCAGTAAACTTATATTTGTCTGCACCTCCATGCTTCCTCCTCAGTCTTTACCTTGCTTTGCTCCTGTTGGCTGCCCTAAATCTCTTTAACCAGCTAACCTCACACCAGAATCACAAAAGCATATTAAATGAATCCACAGTGGAGGAATTTATATATTTATTTAGTTATTAGTAATGCTTAGGTCCAGTTTCACATATTGCATTTTTTTTCTTTTTTTAATGATTTTTTTCTTTTTTCAATGATTAGCCATATTTGTAAATATGTGTAGCCTGATATATAGAAGAAATGTTAATAATGGTTTTAATATTGTTAATTTGTAAAGTTTAAAATAAACCAGGATGTGAATGTAATTAATCATCTCTGAACAGAACACACAAACTTCAAAGGTTCATTTATTTAAGGATTTTTCCCAGTGCAGAAAATGGTCTTTCAAAAAGCAGAATGTATCGATAAAAAAGAGGCTAAGAAAATCATCATGGTTTAAATTCAGAGTGAATAGTTCAAACACATTTGTACAAAAAATGTTTTGTAATCAGTCACCCTCTTTTATTTTTTTAAATTTAGGTCCTTGTCATAGGAGCATACCGAGGTAGGCACAGGAGTTGCGTGCTATATGGCAGCACTGTTTACAATAATGTTATGTATATACTGCGCCAGATACAAGCACGCTAATGAGCCTACATCAGTATGCCCTCATGGAAAGAATCTAAATTTCATCAAAGAAGACCAAAGAGAAATAAGTGAATTTAAAAGAAGTATTTCATTATACACTCCATTGAATACATTAATGTTTAATCATTTATTTTTCACCTCTATGTTTCTTGTTATATTGTCATATTACCATTTTTTGTTTTCAGCACAGATGTTGTTTTAATTTGCCTTCTGTCTTTTTTATATTTCAGGTATCCCTATGAGTTTGGATGAAGCAAGTTGTTGTTCAACTGCGCACAGAAGACCCAGTATTTCTGTTTGTGAAGTAATCTGTATAGAACATTCCCCAGTTAGTGAAAAGCTTGGTGAGTGAGCAGCGGTGATAATATTCTTTTAAGAAAATCTGAGAGCCATAAATGTTTTACTTTTGCAAATTGGCGATCCCACTCACGCAAAACTTTGTTAGAATTAATCTTTTTGTGCGCAACGTGAACAACGCGCATTTCAAGTTGAAAGTAAAATATTTGTTCAGAAGTCCTAACCCGAAACGCGCAAAAAGCCGAACTTTATATATCGCAAATGCGTTAATGCATTCCCCCATAGGCTTCAATGGAGCATGAAAAGTGGGAAAAAACAGACACACTCGTGTGCAAACCCGATCATGTTTACTCAAGTGCACTAACCTGACATGAAATATGAATTTTTCACATTCCAATGTTCTTCACATAGCAGAATATGTTCTATTTATGTTCCGCTGCACACAAAGAAACGCAATATACCCCATAACAGTTAGCTCGCAACTCATAATCAAGCCCTATGTGTGTAGATGTGATAATAATTTTAATTTTGCAAAATCTGTACTAATTTGTGTATTCAACATCTACAGTTCTTCTTTTCTATGCCAAGCGCTGCAGCCTTCTCTGAAAAAATAAATAGTAAGGAGACTTTTGAGACTTGTTTGTATAAATCTAGGGAGATGCTGTATTCTTACTATAGACATAAAACTGAGGATGAATTGCAACTGGCAAGTGATATTAAAGGGGCAAAAAAAATAATTAACACTGCTGCTTCTTAACTTAAGTTTAATTTTAAGTTTAATTTTAAGTTTTATTTTAAGTATTGCATAAATTGAATTGTGTTGTCTAAACTTTGCCATCACTTTATTTTCCTTTTAAGTCCATTGTGCTTCTATAAGTTGTAAAGAATGTTATCTTTTTAGATTGGCTGATCCAATTCTCCTTTTCTTGTGTATTACAGTTCTCTGTGTGAGTTTAGCAGGTTCTACTGTCATTCACGGTAATGAATCCCTATTATCTTCAGGTAAGAACGATACACAGAGGAGTTAATATATGGTATTTTTTTACAATCACATAACTGGCTGCTTTAGCCATTTTATAATGCTGAGATCAGCACCACGTATAGTGCATGCGCTTGGTGCAGACGCCTGGTGCCCATCTCTG